>NC_081434.1:27386064-27513564 GCF_949786415.1 Peromyscus eremicus
TCTCTGTTTAGTTTTTGCCTGAATGACCTGTTCATTGGTGAGAGTGGGACACTGAAGTCTCACACTATCAGGTGTGTTGGTCAATATATGATTGAACCTGTAAAAGTGTTTCTTTTACAAACATGGGTGCCCTTGTGTGTGGGGCATAAGAATTGAAATGCCATCTGGGTGGTTTTAGCCTTTGATGAGTATGTAATGTCCTTCCCCATCTCTTTTGATTAGTTTTTGTAAATGGAAGTTTTTGTCCCACCAGCATCTCCCAAATACCCAGCAGCCACTTCCCAACTAATTGACTTGGAGGTTTAATATTACTTATAAATGCTCAGCTGGTAGCTCAGGCTTATTACTAACTAGCTCTTACACTTAAATTAACCCCTAATTCTTATTTATGTTTAATCACATGGCTTGGTATCTTTTCTCAGTATGACATTCTCATCTTGCTTCCTTTGCATCTGGCTGGTGACTCCTGTCTCCTCCCTTTTTCTTTCCAGCATTCTTAGTTTGTTCACCCCACCTATACTTCCTACATGGCTACTGCACAATCAGCATTTTATTAAACCAATTCAAGTGACAAATCTTTACAGTGTACAAGACGATAATTGCACAGAAAGTTTTGTTTTGAAATTTATTTTGATAGATATTAAAATGGCTGCACCAGCTATCTTCTTAGGTCCATTTGCCTGGGATATCTTTTCCCAACCCTTTACCCTGAATTAATGTCTGTCCTTGATGTTGAGATGTGTTCCTTGGATGCCGCAGAAAAAGAGATGCTGTCTTTACAACTGTTCTGTTAATTTGTAGAATTTCCCATTTCTTCTATGGTATCTTCAAAAACTGAGATGCCTTCTTGCATCTCTTTATTCTATTGGGGAAGCTTGCCTCTCTAGTTCCTGTTTGGAATCATAATTTTTTCATTTCCAGAATTCCCTAAGTTGATGTTTCTTTATTGATTCTATTTCCATTTTCAGGTCTTGAACTGTTTTATTCATTTCCTTTTACTGTTTGTGTTTTTCTAGATTTCTTTAAGGAATTTCTTCACTTTCTCACACTGTTTGTATTTTCCTGGATTTCTTTAAGGGATTTATTAATTTCCCCCTTAAATACTTCTATCACCTTTGTACAGGTATTTTTAAGGTCTTTTTCTTATGCTTCAACTATGTTGGAATATTGAGGGTCTGCTGTGGTAGGGTTTCTGGGCTTTGGTGGAGACATATTGCCTGGTGTTACAGATTGAGTTCTTATATTGGTGTCTAGGTATCTAGGTTTGGGATGATTATAGGTCTAGGTGCTAATTTCTGGAGTTTTGTTTGTTTGCTTTTCTTGTTGTTCAATCAGTATTTTCTTCTTTGGTTCCCATTTCCTCTCTAGATTTTTGGAGAATGCAATGTCTGTGTATTGCCTATTTTCCTGCCCTGCTCAGGAGGGTGTTCACACGGAATGCCTGCTGATATTGTAGGCTTTAATACAGTGAGACAGAAGGGGAAGGAGATTAGGAGGGGATGGTCTGTGGGATCCACAGAAGATGTGGGCAGGGGAAAGGGAGGCTGCATCTGATATGTTGGAGCATTAGGGATGAGACTTTGTGATTGGGTCTGGGGGAACAGAGAGAGAGAGAGAGGAGGTTATGGACTGCCCGCCTGGTTTTCTGGCATCATGGCTTGTGGTTGAGTAGGGGGTGCCTTCTTGAGTGGTGAGAGAGAGATTAGGAAGGAATGGTTGTGGGAGCCACAGGGGGTGCGGGCAGTGGAGAAGGGAGGATGCAGTTGGTAATCTGTTGCAGTGCTAGGGACTAGATTGAGGGATGGAGTCTAGGGGACCAGAGTCAGTCTTCTCTTATTTGCAGTTCCTTTTGTGACAGTAAGAAAAACAGTACCCATAACCAAAGTTGCACACACAGAGTTCTGTCACCTTAAGAAGTGCACTATGGAACTTTGTCACCAACCCCTTCCTTCTCTCAAGCCTGCCAACCAATGAGTGGTTGTGTATTCTTACCATTTTGTCTAGTCCAGAATGTCCTATAAAGTAATAAAATAGTGTGTTTTGGAATCCGGCTTCTTTTACTTGAGTTTTTATTACAATTATAATTATAACTTAGAAAATTAAAAAATGTTTATGCTTAACTTCTGTTCCCACAAAAGTATCTCAGAAGTCCTAGTAGAAGGTAATAGGGACAGAAAATGAATAATAGTGGTGACTCCTGAGACACTAGGACAAATGTGATTTTATTTATTTTTTTTATTTTTATTTTTTTTTGGTTTTTCGAGACAGGTTTCTCTGTGTAGCTTTGCGCCTTTCCCTGGAACTCACTTGGTAGCCCAGGCTGGCCTCAAATTCACAGAGATCCACCTGGCTCTGCCTCCCGAGTGCTGGGATTAAAGTCGTGCGCCACCAACGCCTGGCGACAAATGTGATTTTTATCTATTACATGTTTCCATAGATATTTTGTTTTCAAATTTTTCTGCTGGTTTTAAAGGGTTTTTTAAACTTTAATAATTATGAGTTAATGTAATTTTAATAGTGATAGCTTGAGATAGTGGAAAGAGCTATTAACAGGAAAACAAAAAAATGTACATTTTTGTGTAAATATAAACAGTAAGAAAAATCCTAGGAATTTTATTTAATTGAGATGAAGATAAGTCTATATAACCACCTATGGATTCATACATATACGCATACATATAGCATATACATCATATATATGTTCATATATACATCATAATCATATATACAAAGGAAAGTTTGGAAGAAAGTCAAGTTTAACAAGGTCAAGCTTAAGGGGATTTCAGTTCACAATAGAGAAGCCCATGAATCTTTTGGAGTTCAGCAATTAGCTCTGGACTCAAGATACATATTTGGTTGTTACTGGTTCATTAACATTGATAACATGTATATGAATCACTCTGGGAAGACTAAAAACTTAGAATGCTATTTGCAAAACACGGGTGTGTGTAGAATAAGTAAGAGATGACCACAAGAGAGACAAGACAGAAAAGTCTTTCAAGGATTAAGATACTAGATGATGTCAAAGGTCACAGGGGAAGGAGTGGAGGTCAAGAACACTAATGGTCCCTCTGGATCTCGCTGTTCTAAGGTTGCTGATGAGAACAGAAGTTTCAGTGGATCAGAAACTGAAGTTTTTCTGCAAAGACAAACAAAAGAGACCATAAACAGTAAGATGGGTTATTATCCCTGAAAGTTTGCTTTAGAAGAAAGACGTACCCTGGAGAATTACAAGGTCCTTAGCAGAAAGGCTCACTTGAACACATTTAGAACAGGCCTTGGTGCCTCAGGTATTTTTTAAAAGGTGTTACAATTTATTTGTGAAAGTCACTCTGTGGATGTTTTAGAATGTAGTTTCATGAAATTATAAATGAAGCTGGTAAGACCCTGAGGTGGTAAACAATGTCAAGAAGACAGTGTTTTCCAGACACAGAAGGGAGGGTGTGCAGATGAATTCACAGAGACTGTGACAGCATGTCTAAGCTCAAGCCAGACAAAATCTCAGCACAAGAAGGACAAGTGGGCACGAAGTCCTGGACCCAGCCAAGAACCACTCACAACCCACAGCTGCTGGAGAGAAAGTCACTTTTCTTCAACAGAGAGACACTCATTAATTGTTTTTATATCCATATATGTATATGAATAGACATATATATTCCTAAATATACAAATAGAACCTGCTCAGTCTGTATAATGCTCCTTGTATTCTTTCAGAGCTAATCATTTGGTACTGTGTGGTGATATTGTGTGCCCCAATATATTGTGCACCTTAATAAACTTATCTGGGGTCAGAGGACAGAACAGCCACTAGATAGACATAGAGGCCAGAAAATGGTGGCACACACGCCTTTAATCCTAGCATTCTGGAGACAGAGATCCATCCGGATCTCTGTGAGTTCAAAGCCACACTGGAAAGAGCCAGGCATGGTGACACACGCTTTTAATCCCAGGAAGTGATGGCAGGAAGCAAAAAGGTATATAAGGCGTGAGGACCAGGAACTAGAGCCATGTTAAGCTTTTAGGTTTTTGAGCAGCAGCTCAGCTGAGATTCATTCTGGATGAGGATTCAGAGGCTTCTAGTCTGAGGAAACAGGATCAGGTGAGGAATTGGCGAAGTGAGGTTAGCTGTGGCTGGTTCTGTTTCTCTGATCTTTCAGTGTTCACTCCAATACCTGGCTCCGGGTTTGTTTTTATTATAAGACCTTTTAAGATTCATGTTACAGTACTGGATAATCAATTGGTGTGATCATCCTTAGTGGAGACGATTTCTCCCATTATCAGCATTCTTTAGCTCCCTGTAATTCTTTGAGTAAGGTTAGGGCCTCATGCCCTGCCCCCCAACCCAGTTTAGCATGTAAAAGATACAAGATTTTAAGTATGTGTGATGAGGGATTAACACATGAGATAACTTTCTTCTCAAAATAAAAATTGAGAAATCAAATGCACTAAACAGTTCAAACAAGAACCCTTCTCCTTTTGGGGAGATTTAAAAAAATGACAAAGAAGGGAAGCAAATGCTGAGACTATTTATGATTAACATGATGAGCTCTTCCCCATTGTACGTAAGAAAAGCAAAAGCTATAATATAACCTGAACTGACTGAGACGTGAGGTAAGTGAAAGAAAAAGATTTTATCCATAATTTATTTCTATTAGATGGTTGCTGAGAGAGTGAGAATGAGTTTTCTTCAAGGATGAGTCCCCAGACAGGTTAGCCAATCCCAAGAAGGCAATCCTAAAGCTGTATGAACAGCACTTAATTATCTCGGCAGCTTATATGTGTACACACACACACACATACACACACACACACACACACACACACATACACACACCAGTTATGACTAAAGAATAAAAGAACATGAATTTGATAAGGAGTGGGAAGGACATAGGAAGAATTGGAAAGAGGAGGAGGGGAATCATGAAAATACAATATTCATATACGAAATCCATAAAAACTAAATTAAAACCTATCAGAGTGGTAACTACAAACATGCAGAGGTAATCATTGGCCAGTCACCTCTGCCTCTAGGAACTAGATCCTTAATCTCTCAAAACCTAAAAAAAACTTATCAAGAAAAATGACCGAGTGATGGTGGGCCACTTCAGTGAACGCTTGTGGGGGCTAAATTATTAATAAAAATCATGTCTTGAGATCAAAATTGGGCATCCATCAATGAAAGGTAGATGGTGCTGCTTGTGGTGGGATGATTTCATTTCCTCAGAACGGCATCCTAATTAACTCAACACAGTGAAAGAAACAAGCCCAGGAGATAGGGGTGTTCATCTGGATGTTTGTACCATTTTCTATCTGGAGGTATGACATCAGTGCAGTCCCCTTGGACTTAATGATCTCCTATGCTATGATTCAATATAGTCCACCTGTTTTTGCACAATATAAAATGAATGAGCAGTTATGTCTGAAAAGCAACAAGTCACAACAAATAACCAGAATCTTTCTTCCATAAGTGGGAGAGATAATACAGTTGAAAACATAATCTTCTGTAATGGTTAAACTTTGGGGGAAGACAATCCCCAGCAAGGTTAATTCTTTCCAGTATGTGAACTTCACTTGGCACTCTTAAATTGATTCACACAGTATTGGAGTTTCTATGCATGGTCACAATTAAAACTTGTTTTAGAAGCTTGTTGGCCTACAACTTGAAAACTACAGGGTATTTCTTACAAAACTCTGATGGGAAATAACAGTTTGGGAGAAATGACCCTGACCTCTTCCTCCTCTCTTGCTGTTTTCTCCTGTAGCCTAATAAAAACTGTACAATTCACTGATTAAGTCTCACTAAATTATTTTCAAGGTTATGTCTGTTTTCAGAAATATTTATAAATACATGCTATTGTTATATTAGAAAAAGTCAACTTGAATGACTCAGAGAACACAATAAAGCATGGCATTGTGCCAAACAACCATAGAACAATTTTTAACACAAGCAAACTAAATGGAGATTAATAACCAATAAAAAATAAATAGAAGACATACCATTATTTATGGCTTGAGGTTTTTAAATGTAAACGTAATGGGATGTAGAGTAGAATTCAAAGAGAAGGAATAATTTAATTTCTTAGAAAATATTCAAAGAAATATGCACAGTCCATGCAGTTTTCTGTTTCAATGTGAAGCATACTCACAGGAAGTCACTTTACAAATGTTATTTGAAATTTTAAAAGTTGTTTCACCACATGAACTATGAACCAATGGCTGAGGGGTCCCCAACTGGATCAGGCCCTCTGAATGGGTGAGACAGTTGATTGGCTTGATCTGTTTGGGAGGCATCCAGGCAGTGGGACCGGGTCCTGTGCTCATTGCATGAGTTGGCTGTTTGAAACCTGGGACCTATGCAGGGTCGCTTGGCTCGGCCTGGGAGGAGGGGACTGGACCTGCCTGGACTGAGTCTACCAGGTTGATCTCAGTCAGCGAGGGAGGCTTTGCCCTGGAGGAGGTGGGAGTGGGGGGTGCGCTGGGGGGACGGAGGGGGGGAGAACAAGGGAATCCATGGCTGATATATAGAACTGAACTGTATTGCAAAATAATAATAAAAAAAAGTTGTTTCAGTACTACTGTTTCTCAAAATCCCAAAATAAAAGGAAACATGAAGAAGTAGGAGCTATTGTTATCATATAACTCTTGCGTTATTTATCAAATTATACTATGCCTTTACTTATTACATTTATTCTTGAATGAGTTTCCTGTTGGTAACACACTACTAAGCATTTGGAAAATATTCTAATTGAAGATTAAAATTTGCTGATAATTTGAGAACAGCATAAATTTTTTTTATAACTACTCAGGTTAGTTACTGAGATGCACATCAACTAGCAAGCACAAGAATATTATTAATTCACAGTAAAATATGCTAAATCTTACACAAGAAAATTTTCTATTATAGGAAGAATTTGACTAGGAAATGTAAATTTTTGTGGAATTTACATTAAGTAAATGGTCATGTGACATATATATGTCACACACACACACACATATCCAAATATATATGGGGAGGGTTTCTGTGTTAAGAGGTCTGGACATTTATCCAATGCTCTTGTACTTGATATATTCCACTGAAGAAAATATTCCTATTTTAAATGAAATGAAGGAGACAGACATAGAGAAGAAGAGAGGCGACTATGAAGATATTAACATAGTCATCAAGCATATCGAAGCTGTGTGATTTGATTTTGGTCAAGGGAAGCCATCTGTTTAGCTTTGAGGGAGAGCAGTGCAACTACATGGGCTTGAACATATTCAGTCGAACAGAAGATCAAATAGTCTAAGTTGAGACTTGTACAGCAAAGAAATGGGGAAATAAATAATTGATAACATAGATAATATAAAAATTGTGGACGCTACCAGTCTTTTTTTTTTTTATTAGTTAAAAATGAGTTCTCTGTCCCTCAAACCCAATCCCTCAGGCTCATCCCTAGCACACCAGCAGCAGCCTTCCTCTCTCCCTGCCCACATCTGTGGATCCCACAGACTATCCCCTCCTAACTTCTTCCCTTCCCCAACTTTTCACTGTACCCTAGCCCCCAGCTCCAACAGGTACCTCCTGCTCAACCACAGGCCATGCCTGCCAGAAAACCAGATAGGCTGCCCACAGACCTTCTCCTCTCTCTCTTCCCCTAGTCCCAATCCTCAAGTCTCATCCCCAGCTCTGCAATAGAGCATCTGTGGCAGCCTTTGCCGCCCACCTGCTTCCATTTCCTGTGGACCCCACAGATCTTCCCCTTCTAGTCTCCCTCTCCTCGTTTGTCCCAGACCCCAACTCCAGCAGGCTCCCATGCTAACTCAAGGGCCACTCCTCCAAGGGCAATAGTAGGCTGAAGGCAGAAAGGTAGACCCACACCTCTCCTACTGCTCCTGAGGTCTAATATCCCTGCTGCCCCTTCCCATCCACACCCCTGTCTCATTTCTAGCTCTGTATCAGGAAACCTGCTGCGGTCTTCCTTTACTCTCTGACCACATTCCCAACAGATCAAAACTATCTTCTCCAACCCTCTTTCTCCCAACTAATCCCAGCCTCCACCACCAGCAGGCATTCCCTGTGAACACATGAACTGACCAGGCCAAGAAAACAGGCAACACACAGACATCACACTCTCCAGAATCCAGAGAGGAAACAGAAACCAAGGAACAGAACAACCACCCAACAAAGATAAACCCAGAAATCAGCACCTAGACATATAGTCATCCCAAACCGAGATGCCTAGATATCAGCATAAGAATACAGTAATAGCCAGGGCAATGTCTCTACTGGAGCACAGCTTTCCTACTACAGCAGGCCCTGAATATTCTAACATAGCTAAATCATAAGAAAAAATGTCTCAAGATCAGCTATATGAAGATGATAGAGGTCCTCAAAGAGGAAATGAATCCCTTTAAGAAACTTAGAAAAAAAAACAAACAAAAAAGGTGGAAGAAAAAATAAATCTCTTAAGGAAATTAAAAAAACCCTCCACAAACAACTAGTTAAAGGAAATAATGAAAGCATTCAAGACATGAAAATGGAAATAGAATCAATAAAGAAAACACAAACTGAGGGAATTCTGGAAATGAAAAGTTTAGGGACTCTAACAAGAACCACAGCACCAAGCTTCACCTCTCTTCAACAAGAGGTCTAAGAGAGAATCCAAGGTGTTTAAGATACAACAGAAGAAGTGGATACATCAGTCAAAGAAAAATGTTAAACCCAAAATTCTCCAGACACAAAACACTCAGGAAATCTGGGATACTATGAAGAAAACCAAATGTACGAATAATAGGTATAGAGGAAGAATATGAAATCCATCCCAAAGGCCCAGAATATATTTTCAACCAAATTATAGAAGAAAAATTTCCTAACCTAAATAAGGAGATTGCTATAATGGTACAAGACACATACAGAACACCAAATAGATTAAACCAGAAGAGTAATTCCCCTTACTACATAATAATCAAAACACTAAACATACAGAACAAAGAAATATTATTAACAGTTGCAAGAGAAAAAGACCAACTAATATATAAAGGCAGACTTATTAGAATTACACCTGAATTCTCAATGGAGACTCTAAAGGCCAGAGGAGGCTGGAGAGACTATAAGAGACCTCAGATGCCAGCCCAGAAAATACTATACCCAGAAAATTTTTCAATGACCATAGATGGAGAAAATAAGATATTCCATAATAAAGTAAACTTAAAAAATATCTGTCTACAAATCCAGACCTCAGAAGGTGCTAGAAGAAAAACTCCAACATAAGGAGGATAACTACATCCACAAAAACATAGAAAATAAATAATCTCATATTGAACCATGATCCTAATTAGTCTTATCAGTAAAAACCAGGAGTCAGATATTGGGGTAAAGCTGAACGATCAGAGAAGTAAAGGAGCAGCCACATTTACTTCTTACCCCTCTGAATCCTCAAACCTAAAGGGGCTGAGATCCTGTTTCCATTTGCCTTATATTCCTGTCTCTACCTCCTGACTATGCTGGGATTAAAGGCGTGAGCCTCCCAAGTGCTGGGATTAAAGGCATGCACCAACCATCTCTACAGTTAACTAGTAGCTAGCTCTGCCCTCTGATCTCCAGGCAAGCTTTATTTGTCAGAACACAAACAAAATATCACACAACATCATATCAGCCAAACCAGAGGAAGGGAAGCACACACACCACCACCTCCACTGCCAAGAACAACAACAAAATAACAGGAATCAGCAATCATTGGTCACTGATATCTCTGAATATCAATGTCCTCAGTTCCCCAATAAAAAGAAACAGACTAAAAGAATTGATGTGCAAACAGGCTCCATCCTTCTGCTACATCCAAGAAACACATCTCAACATCAAAAATAGACACTACCTAAGGGTAAAGGTTTGAAAAAAGATACACCAAGAAAATGAACTTAAGAAGCAAGCTGGTGTAGCCATTTTAATATCTATCATATAGACTTTAAACCAAAACTAATAAAAATAAATGGGGAAGGAACTACACACTCATTAAAAGAAAAATTCACAAAGATGATCTTTGAGTTCTTAATATTTAGGCCCCAAACACAAGGGTACCCATGTTTGTAAAAGAAACACTCTTACAGGTTAAATCATATATTGACCCCCACACCTGGTAGTGTGAGACTTCAGTGTTCCACTCTCACCAATGGACAGGTCATCTAGGCAAAAACTAAACAGAGAAACTCTGGCACTAACAGACATTATAAACCAAAACGGACCTAACAGGCATTTACAGAACATTCCACTCAAACACAAAAGAATATATCTTCTCAGTACCTCAGGGAACTTTCTCCAAAATTGGCCACATACTCGACATAAAGCAGTTCTCAACAGATATGAGAAAACTGAAACAACTCCTTGCATCCTATCAGACCACCGTGGATTAAAGCTGAATATCAACAAGGACAGAAACAACAGAAAGCTTATAAACTCATGGAAACTGAACAACTCTGTACTGAATGAAAAATGGGTCATGGTATAAATAAAGAATGAAGTTAAAAGACTTGCTAGAATGAAATGAAAATGAATTCACAGCATACCCAAATGTATGGGACACAATGAAAGCAGTGCTAAGAAGAAAGTTCAGAGCACTAAGTACCTACATTAAAAAAAAAATAATAATGAGGAGGGAAAGTTAGCAAGCTGGCCAATCCAGCTACCACCCAGGCTCAGAACCAGGGCTTTGACTTGGCCCGCCCCAACATCCACCGAATCTATGAACTGTTAGAGCACGTGAAGGAGAAAAACCTACAGATCCAAAACAGCTAGCTCTCCATGACATAGGACAACAGCAGGATATCCTAGAGGAATCCCAGTGAGAACCCATTATCAGTGGTATAGCAGAATCCAAAGGCCTTGAGTCAGCCCAATGACACATGGCAATGAACACTTGCATGTAACAATGAATAGACTAAAGGGTAAACAGTATGTCTCACTGAACCACACTACAGCTTCCACGACAAGATTCTTTCTCTTCCTCCTCCTCCTCCTCCTCCTCCTCCTCCTCCTCCTCCTCCTTTTCCTTCTCCTTCTTGTTTTTGTTTAGTATGATTTGGTTTTTGATTTTCCTTTCAAATTTGATTTTGTTTTGGGAGGAGGTTGCAAAAGCAGAGAGAGGATGCAGAAGGAGAAGGAGATAGTGGGATTGGAATGGATGGTGTGAAACCCACAAAGAATCAATAAAAGTTAAAAAAAACTGAAGAGATCTCATAATTGCATCTTAAGAACACACCTGAAAGTTCTAGAACAAAAAGAAGTAATCACACCTAAGAGGAGTAGATGGCAAGAATAATCAAACTGCCAGCTGAAATCAATAAAATAGAAAGAGAACAATACAAAGAATATAAAACAAAGAGTTGCTTCTTGAGAAAATCAACAAGTTAGACAAACTTTGTCTAAACTAAATAAAAGACAGAAAAAAATATACAAATTAATACAATCAGAATGGAAAAGGGTGGCATAATAACAGACTGTGAGGAAATCCAAAGAATCACAAGGACATTCTTTAAAAATCCGTACTCCACTAAACTGGAAAATCCAAAAGAAATGGGTAATTTTCTCAATAGGCATCACTTACCAAAGTTAAACTGAGATTAGAATAGACCTATAACCCCTAGTGAAATAGAAGCAATTATTCAAAGTCTCCCAACCAAAAAAAATGTCCAGGACCAGATGTCAATATCTCTGAAATTATTCCACAACTATAAATAAAAGGAACATTGCTCAATTCATTTCATGAGGTCAAGTTACCCTGATACTCAAACCACATAAAGACTCAACAAAGAAAAAGAATTACAGACCAATTTCCATTATGAAATAAAATGCAAAAATTCTCCATAAAAATCTTGCAAAGAGAATCCAAGAACACATCAAAAAGACCATCCACCATAATCAAGTAGGCTTCATCCCAGAGATGCAGGGATTGTTAAATATATGAAAATCAGTAAATGTAACCCACCATATAAACAAAATGAAAGGAAAAAACCACATGTGATCATCCTTTTAGATGCAGATGGGCTCATCCTTTTAGATGCAGATGGGCCTTTGACAAAAATGTAGTGTGGCCCCTTCATGATAAAAGTCCTGTAGAGATTAGGCATAAAAGGCATATACCTGAACATAATAAAGCAATTAATAGCAAGCCTATAGCCAACATCAAATTAAAAGGAGAGAAACTCAAAGAAATTCCACTAAAATTAGGAACAAGATAAGACTATGCAATCTCTCAATATCTATTAAATATAGTGCTTGAAGTTGTAGCTAGAGCATTAAGACAACTGAAAGAGACCAGGGGATACAAATTGGAAAGGAAAAAGTCAAAATATTGTTGTGTACAAATGATATTATAATATACATAAGTGACCCTTAAAATTCCATCAGGAAACTTCTACAACTATAAACACTTTCGCAGAAGTGGCTGGATACAAGATTAACTAAAAAAAAAAAAAAAAAAAGAAAGACAAACAGACTGAGAAAGAAATCAGGGAAACAACATCCTTCACAATATCCTCAAATAATATAAACTATCTTGGGGTAACTATGACCAAGCAAGTGAAAGTCTTGTATGATAAAATTTCAAGTCTTTGAAAAAGGAAATTGAATAAGATTATCAGCAGATGGAAATACCTCCCATGCTCATGGACTGGTAGTATTAACATAGTAAAAATGGCTGTCCTATCAAAAGCAATCTACAGATTCAATGCAATCCCCATCAAAATTCCAACACAATTCCTCATAGATCTTGAGAGGACCATTCTCATATGGAAAAACATATGGAAAAATACTTCACATGGAAAAACAAAACAAAACAAAAACCAGGATAACTCAAAACAATCCTGAACATTAAAGGAACTTCTGGAGGTCTCAATATTCCAGATCTCAAGTTGTGCTACAAATCTATAGTTATAAAAATTGCATCATATTGGCATTAAAAACAGACATGCTTATCAATGTAATTGAATTCAAGACCCAGACATAAATTCAAACACCTATGAATACCTGATTTTCAATAAAGAAGCCAGAAATACACACTGGAAAAAAGACAGAACCTTCAACAAATGGTGCTGGTCAAACTGGATGTCTGCATGAAGAAGAATGTAAATAAAGTCATATTTACCATGCTGCACAAAACTTAAGTCCAAGTGGATCAAAGACTTCAACAAAAAATCAAATACACTGAACCTGACAGAAGAGAAAGTGGGAGGCTGGAGAGATGGCTCAGCAGTTAAGAGCACTGACTGTTCTTCCAGAGGACCCGAGTTCAATTCCCAGCTCCCACATGGCAGCTCACAATTGTCTGTAAATCCAATTCCAGGGGATCTGACACCTTCACACAGACATATATGCAGGCAAAACATCATCGCACATAAAATAAAAATAAATAAATTATTTTAAAAAATAAAATATTTAAAAAAAGAGAAAGTGGGGAATAGCCTTGAATGTGGCTAAGACAACTTCCTGAACAGAAAACTAATAGCACAAGCACTAAGATCAACAATTAAGAAATGGAACCTTACAAAACTGGAAAGCTTTTCTAAGGCAAAGGACACCATTAATGGACAAAACAGCAGTTTATAGAATGAGGAAAGGTTTTTGCCAACTCCACATCTGATAGAAGAATAATATCCAAAATATATAAAGAACTCAAGAAACTAGGTAACAATAAAACAAATAATCTAATTAAAAATGGGAGACAGATCTAAACAGATAATTCTCAATAGAGGAATCTCAAATGACTGAGAAACATTTAAAGAAATGTTTAACATCCTTAGCCTTCAGGGAAATACAAGTCAGAAGTACTTTAGAGTCCGTCTTACACTTGTCAGAATGGCTAAGATCAAAAACACAAGTGACAGCAGCTCATGCTGGAGAGGATATGAAGCAAGGGGAACACTCTTCCATTGCTGGTGGAAGTGCACGCTTGTACAGTCACTATAGAAATCGATATGGTGGTTCCTTAGAAAGTTGGGAATCAATCTACCACAAGGCCAAGCTATATCACTGTTGGGCATATCCCTTAACGATGCTCCATTCTATCACAAGGACACTTGCTCTATCATATTCACTTTATTCATAAAAACCAAAAACTGGAAACAACTTAGATGTCCCTCAACAGAAGAATTGATAAACAAAATGTGGTACATTTACACAATGGAGTATTATTAACTCAGCTGTTAAAAAAATTACATAATAAAATTTGCAGCAAATGGATGGAACTAGGAAAAACCATTCTGAGTGAGTTAACCTGGGCACAAAAAGAGAAATATAGTATGTACTCACTTCTAAGTGGATATTAGTTGTTAGGTAAATGATTAAAAAAAAAAAAGCTACAATCTGTAGATGAAGAGAGGTTCAATAAAGAGAAGGGGGAGGGGGAAGGACATGGATCTCCCTGGGAAGAGGAAATAGAATACATTTTATGAGTGGGCTATGGGACAGTTGGGGACAGGAGAGGGAGGAATCAGGTGTTGACAGGGACCTGAGATGGAGGGAGAAAGTGCTGGGAGACATGGCTGGAATTGGGCATCACTTGAGGGGTAGAATATAAAAACCTAGTGCAGTGGAAACCTTATACCCAACTGGTGGGACTGTATACTGGTGTGGCCACTATAGAAACTCTTATGGAAAGTTCTGAAAAGACTGAAAATATCTTCCATATGATTAAGATATACCTCTTGGATATATACCCAAAGTATTCCATGTCCGCATACTACAGAGATACTTGCACAACCAGATTGTTGTGTAACAGCTATTCACAATGGCCAAGGTAGTCAACCAGCCTAGAAGTTCATCAATAGATTAATAGATTAAAAAAATATGGTACACATGCACAATGGAATTCATTCCGCTATGAAGAATGAAATTATGGCATTGGAAAGAAAATGCATGAGACAAGAGACCATTATGTTAAATGAAATAAAGCAGACTCAAAAAGACAAAATATCAAATGTTCTCTTATATACAGAATCTATATTTACATTTATATACATACACAGGCATACAAACATATCATTATATACTCATATGTATGTATATTACATATGACATGATATCAGAATACTATGGGAACAAGGAAAAGATCTAAAAGGTGGGGATAGGTGAAACTAGATATGGTCATGGAATATACGCTCTATGAAAGCAGAAGGAGGTATATTTGGGAAGAAGAAGGGGAACCAAAGAGATGGCGAAGGGGGAAGGGAGAAGGGAGAGGAATCATCAAACAATGTGCATTTTCTCATATAATGTACAATTATTTTTACTGAATGTTACTTTTAAACTGCTAAGGACTTTTGCCAAAATATATAGCTTTCCTTTTTCCTTAATGAATGATTGTATACTGCATTGTTACGACTTTCTCTCTTGCCCCAAACAGAGCAACATAATTTCGTATTCTTCCCTCCTTTTTTCTCTTGGTGTATATGTATGTATTCAATTATTTACTAAAATTACTCGCCTCACAGATAACTTTATAAAGCCATATGTTGCCCACAGAATACTTTTGATGAGAAAATGCATAGACATAAAAAGTTGTGAGATTCCTTCCATAATTAATTAGTTAATTATGTATGTGTGTTCTGCCTGCATATAGGTCTGTGCATGCCTGGTGCCCATGAAGTCCCAAAGACAACATCTGAACCCTTAGAACTAGAGTTACAGGTGGATATGTGTTGCCATGTGAGTGCTTGGGCTCAAACGCAGGTCCTCTAGAAGAGCAACCAGTGCTCTTAACTGCTGAGCCCTGAATTCTGAGATTCTTAGTGCTACTGCTAGCTAAAAGAAACAATGAGAATGTTAAGAATTTGGTCTACTTGAGGGTGCCAAGGTACAAGATTTAAAGTGCAGAATCCACCATTTTTGACTGTGCCACTTGGCAAAGTGTCTTTCTAAATATCAGTTTCTTTATTTAAAAATAAAGATATGGTATTTCTGCAATTTTCATTTCTGGGCTTAAATGGAATCCTATGGGTTTTATTGTCACACTGGTGAGTGAAGTGTAGGATAATGTAGTTCTGGTGTTCTTTTAAGATTTTCTTCAATGATTCTATTTAAAAGAAATTATGTATCTTAACTTACTTTTCTCTTGGTACTTATAACATCTGACATTTTATGGCGTGTTTTTGTACATTTGTCTTTCTCTCTGTCTATGCATGGAATTCTGTACAAATATTGTGTGAGTAGGGGCTTTGCTTTATAGACTATTGTATCAACAAAGCCTATTACACTTTCTGAAACACAAAATACTCATTTTAATAAAAGTTATTGGCTAAAATGATGAATTGTTTGCCTTGACTAGTAGAAATTGTTGATTAGCAGAAAATTATCAGTCTCCAATAAAATGCTTATGTTTCTAAGTTACAACTCTAATCGGAGTATGTGTAAGAAATAATACTATTTCAAAGCTGAAGTGATTTCCCAAGTGATGACCTACTATGAGTAACACTGTACATAATGATCTTTCCTTGGTGTTTTATTCTATCTTGAAAAAGAACTTTCTTTCCAGGAATCTATCAGTATCTGGTTTTGAACTTCATGTCCAACACCACCAGGCCAAAACTGCATAGCACTCACAGTCCAGTTTAATCTCCCTTGCTACCTCTTTACAGTTTTTCCTTGTCAGGATTGGTGCCTCAGTTGGGGTTTTTATTGCTGTGAAGAGACACCATGACCATGGCAACTCTTATAAATGAAAATATTTAATTGAGGTGGCTTGCTTACAGTTTCAGAAGTTCAGTCCATTATCATCATGGCGGGGAGAATGGCAGCATCATGCAGGCAGACATGGTGCTGGAGAAATAGCCCAGTGTCTTACATCTTGCAGGCAACAGGAAGTGGAGTGACTGTCAGTCACACTGAGCAAAAGTTGGGAAAAGGGCCTCAAAACCCACCCTCACAGTGACTCACTTCCTCCAACAAGACCACACCTACTCCAACAAGTCACACCTCCTAATGGTGCCTCTCCTTATGAGATTATGAGAGTCAATTACATTCAAATTACCACAGTTGGTCTGATTAATTTCTTAGATAAAACTACTATCTCCATTAAGAAGGGTCTAAGTAAACACATAAGTCTCTCCAAAGTCTAATGCTGCTGGGTTCCAAGTGATACATCTTTTGGAAAGCTTGAGCAGTATATTAGAGAGATAAAACATTTCAAAATAGTTTTTAATTTGAAACATCTGTTTCTGAAAACAAGTTTAAATTTAAAACAGAAGTCATTTGATCATGGATTAAGACCTGAAATATGATTTTCCACTTAAAAGCCAATGTCTATTGATTTTCTGGCACGTTTAAAATTAAATTAAACATTGTTGGGTTATCATAGCAAAGCTAAATTAGAATTAATGATCTTTACAATGGAATTGACATTTCTAACAATTTTTATTTACCTAAATTGTGTTGCTTTAATACATAGCCCATTACTCTGAACTTATCTTCTAAATGAGTTAATAATTACCGTATATACTATTTATTTTCAAACTACCAGATTTCCCTGTTTGCTGTCAATGATGGGCAAATATTTAACATGATGTTTTCCCTTAAAATTGGCATTATTCATTAGTGGCAAAAAAGATAAGTTTACAGAAATTATGTAATCGTTAATAACAAATCCTTGTCAGCTGGTGATTTAAGAGCGTATAAAGTTCTAAATTATCTTTACTGTAATTTTATACAATATTAGTCATATTTTGTTACTTCTTTGCTTCTGTTTGTCATAATGTCAAAGTCAGAGTTTTCCTGTCATAATGATGCATTGGAGAAGAGTTTTTCATTCTACTAGCAAGCTCCTAAAGCTTTGAGCTAAAACAACTGTCTTATGTCTCACCATCCTGTGTTGACTGCTTCACATGGGCTGCTCCCCTGCAGCAGATCATGCTGACTGAAGTTCAGTCTCTGAGGATGACCAGAGGTAGAGTGTCCAAGGGAGTTCATGCACACCCCAAGTAGTATTTTCAGGTAGGGGGCTGTGTGCTGGGACTTCCCTGTGTAGTGTGACTTGGTCAGGTTTGTTTCTCACTGCCCAGAGTCCTGGGGCCTGAGTTCCAATAGCAAGTATTCCTACGGAGAGGAAGTACATGGAGCTAATCTTAAGGACCAGATTGACACAATGTTAGCTCCAATGCTTTTTTTTTTTTTTTTTTTTTTTTTTGGTTTTTCGAGACAGGGTTTCTCTGTGTAGCTTTGCACCTTTCCTGGGACTCACTTGGTAGCCCAGGCTGGCCTCAAACTCACAGAGATTGGCCTGGCTCTGCCTCCCCAGTGCTGGGATTAAAGGCGTGCGCCACCACTGCCTGGCTAGCTCCAATGCTTTTTATTGGAAAAAGCCGCGCTAGGACCTAATTAAGGGGAAGCCAAAAGGAACTGTATAAAACAAGAGACTTCACTTCATGTGCAACCTACAATAACTACATAATTTTTAGCTCTATTTGCTCCACATCTTGGACAAGTTAGAAATAATATCTGTTAAAGCATTCAGAAAAAAAATGAAGGTGTTGTTAAAATTTAGAGACATTTATACAAGTGTTCTATCTTGTATCTGTCTGTCATCCACTTGTTGTCTATCATCATCATTCATACTTTCTTTCTTTATATATTTATTGGTTTTAACCTGTTTGAAGCTCTTGACCTTTTAGATTGATGACTTTTCTCTAATTTGAAATATTTCTAGTCATTTTTAATTCAAATAGTTTTAAAGTCCCCTCTGTCTTCTCCCTTCTTCTTGAGCCTGTACTATATCCAAGTAAGGGTGACAGATTGGTCTCTCTTGGGACAAACTGATGAATATATAGAGTCTTTCTGTGATTTGTAGTTAGATTAAGGTGGTGGTTGTCTAAAAGTTTGCTACTTTTCCAGATTACTCTTTTCTTGGCCCCTTGTTTAGAAATCTGTTTACGCACAGCAGGAATTGAGCAAAGTGTGTGTATTTGATACAGAACTGTTTTTCTCTTTTTTTTTTCTTTACTTCACCTCCCATGAAGAATTTCAACTGTTACAATGACTTCTCAAACATCATTCCTAACACCTCGGATATTGAGTAGTTATTTCCTCCAGATCCAAATACACCTTTCTATAGGGGAGAAAAAAAATCTACAGGAGACTCATTTTCTCACAAATAACTTTCAAAACTTAGCAGGTGTCTCCTGTAGGGTATATGAACTGCGACAATTTCAAGAGGAGGAAGGCCCCTCTGGTGGCATAGCTGACTTGTAACTTGTACAGGAGACTCTAATAATGCAGCTTTCATGAGCTGCCAACCATGCTAGTGTAGGATAGGCCTTTTAGTGATGCCGCTACCAGATTCACCCGTAAGTATCACCAGTCAAACTCGCTGTTCACCAAGGAAGACCCAGACAGAATTCTTGCTTTGATCTGCCTTTGCTCTCTGTATCTAAGGTGAATGGAAGTAGACTCCCCAGAAAGAGTAATACAAAAGAAAAAAAAGTCTATAGAAAATTATCAAAGGAATTTCTGTAGATTGTTAAAATTATACGAGATTTTGGGTTTATCTTATCTTCTATCTGTCATCTCTAAGTGCTTCTGTGATGGGGAATTACTAGATAATTATTTATTATATAAAAAACCTAAGTAGTATTGCACGAACAACAGTGTTAAAACAGTGCCATATAAAGACAATAAAATCAAGTAGCTATGCATAGTTTAGAAAACTTGACAGAAAAAGTTTGAGGTTTTTTTTCATCTCTTCTATAGCAATAAGTTTGTAAAAGTTGGATTCTTAGCTCCTCTCTTGCAATTCAATATTTAAAGCACATCCCTTTATATCCTGTCTCTTTGTCTTCCACAGAGTTACAGAACAGACAAACATTTTAGTTTGGATTTTTCCTTTTCTGTTATTGTATTGTACAGAACACAATCAAGACTATACTTAAGAGTGTTACTTAGTGACAGACGGTCATACAAAAATAACCAAGTTTTAACAAAATGACAGTAAAAGTGTCACATCTCTCTGAACATTGATAACAAGGAACAAGAGCCAAAGTCAAGAATTTTATGTTCTTCGTTTTCAGAACTGAAAGATAAGGTAAAAATACTTCATCGGATTCAGCCAATAGATTTCATTCTCTGTTCTAAATCCTTAACATGTGAGCAGTTTGATTTCTTTACCCTCACACAATAGCCCTGAAGCATAAAGATGTGCTGTTTCCTTCTGTGCTAGGCAAACTGTAACTTCTTAAATGATTTCACCTTTCAGCTTCCTTACCTATGAAATAATTGTAATTTTTTTCTTTCAGCTATGAATTCATTTTAACTAATGGCACTATCTGTGCCTTACTGGGATATTTTGGTTCTTGCTCACTCTCTTGGCTCATGCATCCCAGACACAGTTTGATTCAGGGTCGGCAGTAGCTTGGATCTGGAATGGTCTGCAAAAGTCCATATATTAAAGGCTTGGTCCTTAGCTTGGTGCTGTTGAGAGGTAGCAGAAATGTAGAGGTGGGGCCATGTGCATGGTTTTAGGTCATTGGTGGTATGCCCTTGAGGAGCATTGTAGATCCCATCCCTCCTCTTTTTGCTCTTCCTCCTTCTCTTCTTCTCCCTCATCCTGTCTCCTTCCCCCCTCTTTTCCTCCTACTCTCCCTCCCCCCTTCCCCTAACTGTGAAGTGAATAGATTTCCCTCACTCTATGCTTCTGTTATGATATGCTCTCTTTCCACAGACCTCAAAGCAACAAGACTACTCAATCATGGATAAAAAATCTTCAAAACTATGACCCACCAAATCAACCTTTCATCTCTGTAAGTTCAGTCTCTTGGTATTTTTTATTCTAATTAAAAAAAAAAATCACCAACACAGTACTCTTGTACATTTGTATTAGTTCAAATGCATTTGCTACTTACATAATAAATTCAGTAGTTCAATCAGAAACCAATTGAAGATAAATACTTTGAGTTTGCTAACTCAAACCAGAGGTGACCACTCAAACACAGTTTAGAGCCAATTGAAAGTGTTTGTTCCAGCCAGCTGGGACTACACTCAAGTATTAGAGATCCAAGTGTCCCAAATGTAAGGGGTTTTTGAAGGAAAAAAAAAACCCACATCCTGGTATCTGGTATCTTGCTTGGCAGCTGCAGAGGAGGGGAGGGAGGTTTTGCACAAGCAAGCAGCTTAACAGAAGCTAACATAAGCAGTTAGCTGGAAGTGGGTGATTTCTACACAAGCAGGCAGGTTAACAGAACCTAAGATAAGTTGGCTAGGGCATCTTGACCTTGAGTTTCTAGAACAGATTTGGTGAATTTTTCATGCGATTCTCCATCAAGAAGATCAAACTCTAGTCAAAACCTAAAATGGCTTTAGCAAGAATACAAGATGGAGAGACTACTGTACCTTCTTGCCCTATCACAAAATATTTGTACAATGGAATTCATTATGAAATATTTACAATTTATAATCTATAAATCTTCATTGTACAATAACCTTCTGATTCGGGTAAAAGGGCCTCTAGCTATTGACATAAAACAACAAACAAGAAGTTTCTCCACTGCCAAATCAGATGCAAAATGGCAGGAACTTCTGGGACTAAGACAATGTTCCTTCAACAAGATAACTGGGTGTTTAAGCCTAAAATAATAGTTTTCAAAAAGCAACATAGCACATATTTGCTGTTCAGGTTAATTAAATCCAAACATAAATTATTTCCATTAATACATTTCTTTATTTATTCAACAGACATTGTATTAAGAATTAAAATATATGTTTGGAACATCATCATTTTCATCAATCTTAAGACATTACCATAGGGGTATTTCCAGAAAACAATTTCTTTAAATTTTCTTTTAATTTAAAATTATAATACAATCACATCATTTCTCACTTTCTTTTCCTCCCACCAAACTCTCCCACATCCCTCTCCTTCCTCTCTCTCAGTCCTTGGCCTCTTTTTACATCAATTGTTGTCACACACATGAATACATACATATATTTCTAAATACACAAATACAATCTGATTAGTCTATATAATATTATTGTATGTATGTTTTCAGAGATGACCAATTGGTATTGGATAACGAAATGATGTACTCTCCCTGAGAAATACTATTTCTCCCATTCTCAGCATTCTCTAGTTGCCTGTGGTTATTTGGGTCATGTTCAGGCCTCATGGGTTTTCTCCATCCGCATTAGCATGTCTATTGTTGTTGTCCTTACTCAGCTCATGTTTTCGCAGTCATGTTGGTGAGAATTTAGGGAGGTTTCTAAGAAAGTAGCTTCTGACATTCTTAGAAGACACAATCTATGATCCTCTGGCACTTGCAATCTTTCTACTCCCTCTTCTGAATATTCCCTGGGCCTTAGGTATAGGAGTTGTTTTGTAAATGTATCCATCTGGAATGGGCTTCACAACTTTTCATTTTGATTAGTTGTGGTTTTCTGAAATGGTTCCCATATCTTGTAAAGTGAAATCTCTTTGACTAATGGTAATAAGTACACTTACCTGTGAATATAAGGATATATATTTAGAATGTAGTTAAGGATTATTCTAGTTTAATAAAGTGGCAGTTATAAGTTCTTCTCCAAAATCCATGACTTCAGTAGCCCCAGGTAGTTGACCCGGTATTCACTACCAAGCATGATTTCCCTCTTATTGAGTGGGCCTTAATTCCAATTAGAGAGATATTGGTTACTACCAGGGGGTATGTGCCACTTTTGCAACCCTTGGGGCTGCTGCAGTTCACAGGTGTCATGGCTAGATAAGGTTATTGGTTGCTTCTCTCCTTTGGAAAATTCCATGTGCCTTCTAATCCTCAGGGAGGAGGCTTTCATGTCAGATCCAGCTCCATCCAGTTCTCTGTCCTGTGTCTGAAAAGCATAGCAGGAGCCTGTAATGTTTTGAGAGTCTCTTGGACAGCCCTGACCAACAACTCAAAAGGAGGCTTCTCGTGCCTGATGTTAGGATCTTTGCTAGATAGTCTTTGGCCTTTGGGAGGAAGTATTTTCTCCTCGGATAGGAAAATTTCAGTGAAACTATATATGTATATTTTACACAGAATTACATCTATTATAGGTTTTTTTTAGCTAGTTAATAGCTAGTTAATAGTTTGATTCTTTATAATTTTTTCATATACCATACTATTATTTTATTCTTTTTCTCTTTATTTATCACACACATCCCTACCTAAAGCCCCCCCCCGGAACTAGAAAAGATCATATTGAGAGAGGTAACTCAGACCCCAAAAGATAAACATTTCTTGTTGTATCTTGAGACTCATAGCTCCATATCTTCAGATGTCAGTATATAGCCTGTAGTAACTACAGACCTAGGAAAGTAAAATGTGACCATTACCAGGATAGGAGTTTTGGGGCACTATACAGAGAAGAATAGCAAAGTGTAAGTGATCTTATCAGATAAATGGGAAAAGAAAGAGATCCTTAGGGAGGGAGATTAATACAGAATGGAGGTACAGGAGAGTAAAGGAAAATAGCAAGATATAATTGATCAGATTGGGAAAATGGGAAAAGGGGATACTACTTTGAAAAGAGTGAGGGAAATAAACACAGGAAAAGGGAACTGGGCAAAATAACAATGTATATAGCTGAAAAACCATGCAGACAATACTACTAACTGTTTACCTAAAGGAAAAGTTATAATGAACATAATTCAGTATATAAATATACATATATATTTTTAATGAATTTTTCTCATCTGGACTGATGATACTCTCTCTAAAGTCACACACACACACACACACACACACACACACACACACACACCAAAAAAAAAACAAAACAAAACAGTACCAGACATAGGAAGCCCTCTTTTGAGTTGTTGGCCACGCCTTCCTGAGAGACTTCCAAAACATACAGCCTGCTGCTGTTGCACTGGGTGGGCCCCTAGAGGTGGAAGGTAAGTCCCCATTGCTGAAGATACCATGCACTTCAGAAACAGTATGCAGAGACCCCTGAGTTGAAACTGACCTGAATGCCCCTTCCCTGAAGACTAAGTTTCATGGTAACAGAAGTCTCCAACTCAAGCTCCTACAGGAAGGAGACAAACAATAGTCCTACCCAACTATCTGATGCCTATGAACCACATCAATGACCAGCATGGCACAATAACACTGCAGGTGCAGTAGTGGTACACATATGTTGGCAGTAACCAATTGTCTCTACTTGGACTTCAGATCCCCTAAACAAGAAGGGCACCATGCCTGGCACTGGAAATCCAGCTAACTTTGTGCTAGCAAAATCATGGTCATCGGAGGAGAATCTATTACCACTAATTTACTAAACTAGCATAATCCCTAACAACAATCTATAAACATTTGTCCTTATCCCTACAGATAAATGTACTCTCCACCCTTCATCAAGGAAACTTCTCTTTGCAGCAGATGGGGAACACTGCAGAAAAACACAAGTAATCAATAGGCGGAGTTGTGGAGCCCAGTCCCATTGGACACATCTACAAAACACTACCACACTTATGACTCACGGGACTTTGAGGAAGAGGGGAAGAAAAATATAAGAGCCAGAGGATTAGGGACTTTGATGTGAGCTGCGTCTCTGAGTGATATAAGGAGCTATACCCATAAAGTCTCACCAAATGACCACCCAAATGTGAGGCTCAACTCTACACAAAGGGCTACAGGCAACTGAGTAAAGGTGACAGCGGGAGAAGTGGTCTTCCTCGGAGAAGAGCACACTGATCGACTGATCGGTGGCAAATGGTCAACCCTGAAAACACATATAAGTAATGTTACGTGGAGTCAGAAGGTTATATTTAGGGATACATATGTATATACAAATAAATATACATGTGCTGTAACAGTTGATGAAAAGAGATCATGAATTTGAAGGAAAGTAAGCAGGGGTATATGGGAAGGTTTAGAGAGAGGAAAGGGATGTAAGAAATGTAATGTAAGAAATGTAAGTACAATCTCAAAAATAAACCAAAAGAAGAAAATAGGGGGGAAAGTAATTGAATGATTCTAATAACCTGATTAAAAATACTTTTGAAATCACAAGGCTTCAAAAGTTTGGATTTCAGTTAAATTTAGAATACTTATCAAGTGTCAGATAATGGGAAATATTCTGATAATAGGTTGGCACATAAATTTTTGCACCTTACATGGAAATATATTGGAAGCAATAGCTTAAACAGAGTTCTTCCATTCTCCTTTATCTATGTGATTAATGTTTCTCAGGATTATATTCATAAAAGTGAAAAATAAGAAAATAGATTTGAATACTAGTTAATTTTAACAGTAAGATAAAAGATGCATATTCTTATTAATTATAGTAAATGATTAAAGAAATTATAAAATACCTTACCTCCTTCAACAATACAGGTATTCTAATAGATTGTTTTACCTTATAATTATTAATAATGATATATTTAATCAAATTCTTATTAGTAATAATTATAATAATAACCAAATCAGAAGACATTTCCATTCTTAGGCCTTTAAATCATAGCAAATTTTTTCTAAAAATAAAAGCATTATATACCATTTGGCTACAGAGAATAATCTTTAAGATAATGTTTTTAAAAACTATGATGTCTAAGAATATATTTACATGATATCTTATGCAGCATACAATACAAATACGTGTTAAAGGTGCAATAGAAATTCAGTCCAATGGCTGCTTCATGGCCTAGGGAGATGGCTCACTGGGTAAAGTGTTTGCAGGGCAAACAAGATGACCTGAGGTCAACCCCTAGCACCAACGTAAAAGCCAGGCACAGTGCCACACAGCTGTAATTCCAGTGCCAGTAGAGTGGGGGGACAGAGTAGGATCCCTAGGACCGGATAGCCAGGTAGTCTAGTCAAATTGGCAAACTCCACATTCAATGAGAGACCGTGTCTCAAAAATAAGGTGAACAGTTGTTGAAATGCTGGACATCTGACCCTCTTGTCTCTGCATATGCATATGTACCTTTACAAACATATGCAGGAGCACACACACACACACACACACACACACACACACACACACACACACACACAAGAAAAAATGAAAAAGAAAGAAACTGGTTAAGGATATTTACTTGGCTGAATGTTGTATCATTGCTATGTTGTTTAGAGTCTACTGCTATTTTAAATGAATCATAAGTTGTAATTGGCACTAATACTTGAAACATCTTGAAATTATATGCTTTTAAATATTTAAGCAGCAGAGGAAAAAAATACAGATTTTTGACTTCAAAACGTCAAGAGTTTTACAAATATTTGAAAACAATTCTAGAGGGGCAAAACCACTAGGAATATGAATTAGAAGAAAAAGCTGGATAACATTTTATTTTAGACAAAACATCTGTAGCTGATGAAATAATCACAAAGATACATACGTTAATGGAATGAGTAGCATTGTTATAGAAATTACCAACGGATATTTCCCATAAGCATTCTGCATATATTGCTGGAAAGACTTCAGACACCCAAGGTGTGTTCACATAGTGTGTGAGTTATTAACACATATGGTCTTTGAAGAATTTTAAAAGTCAGTAATAAAGTGATGTGCATATATCTGTATAAATACACACATATGTAATATACCATCTGTAGCTGTGTTAAAGATAGAATTGAAGAGGATAATACAGGCAAGAGACCTGATGTAGAGGATGTTTTGGGTCTTTGTGGTAATTAATAAGGAAGAAATTGCATGTTGGTAGCAATAATAGTATTTAACAGATATAATCATTAAGGGATTGCCCTTTGATATTAGGTTCTCTCTCTCTCTTATAAGTCACCCCCTTTCCTTTAGCTATCCAAACGAATATCCTTTTCTGAAATTCTATTGTAAATTCCCATTAAATTATTCACTCATAGAGACTTTCAAAATTGGTCTTAATAAAAAAAGTTATTTATTTTCAAGAAAAACCCAAGTGGCATAAGAATAGCAGTTCCCTTTTCACGAGGGCATAGGCATAGTGATATATACATAGTGATATATACATAGTGATATATACATAGTGATGCTCCTTTCAGCTCGTCACTTATCCTCTATGTATTCAACTACATGGTTAAGGCTGAATTGCCACCACGTTATTCTTGTTTGAGAACACTAAGTGTTGAAAATTATTGTATCTGTAAAAGTTTTACAAAGAAAAAGACCAGTGAGTGTGTGTGTGTGTGTGTGCACATGTGCACACCTGCAAAATAAGTAATCGACTCAGCAATAATTATATTCTGGGAGCCACAAACACAGGAGAGCTTCTATGTATTTCTAGTTCTACTCCAAAGGCTTGAGAACTAGGTGATCTGAAGATGGAGTTCCAGCTGAAATTCTGGAAGGACAATAACAGACCGAATTATGCCCAACCCTACTGAAGAAGGCCGTCTATTTCACCCATTATACCAATTAAAAGGTGAACCTCACTGAAAACATACTCAAAGACAACATTTGGCCAAACTTCTCGGTACCCAAGACCCAGTCAAATGGATGCATAAATTTATGTGTTATAATCGGTATTGGACAATTTAAAATCAGTTTCATATACAGCATGCTAATATGCTTTTATGTACTTCCATCTCTCGTCATTAGTGAGAACTCATGCGTAATAAGCTAAAGATGCAGTACCTAGCTAGATGACCATGTGCCAATGAAGAGGAAAATGTATGTGAAGGACAGCTAACACTGTACCTATATTCATGCAAAATAGGATGCAAACCAGGGGTTAATACCTTCAGTGAACAAGCGTCTGGTCTCAACTTGGCTTTCACTCTCTCCCGCTCCCTCTGCATTTCATTGCCCTTAACTATACTTTTCACACACAACACTGTTAAGCTTGTGTTCATAGTTACCATTAACTCATATGCCCCTCCCAATTTTGTTTATTCTCAGCCAATTATTCATTCCTATTCTCAAATATTAGATGTAGTTGGAGGTTGAAGGGATTTAACTTAGTCGTCTTGTGCTGGGTCACGTGTATCCAATACTCAGAGAGTAGTTTTCAAGAAAGGATTCTTGGTAGGAGGCCTGTGAATAGCATGCAGTGTGGGCTTAAGCTAACTTCTATGCATCCAGTGATTTGGTGGACGATAATATCTCTCAATAGAACAATAATTGATGGTCAGAGTGGGGAAATGTAGGGATATGTGAGTAATGTCATTTGATTGCTGTATTATCCCACATTTCCTGTATCTTTTTTATTTATTCTTTAATTTGATTACTGTGGAAATTGTTTTAAGATGGGAAAAGAGTTAGTAGCATAACTATATACTTTTTTTTCTAACAGCCACTTACTTACCTTGCTTTCCAAGCTGTCTTTTAATTTTGTATATTTTTGTTCTAAGGTCTACCTTGGTAGACCTTCAATTACATAGTAAATGTTTGGGATTGCTACTTCCTCAGCTTAAATGAGCTCTCCACATTAATTAACATCTACTTTTATTGCGTTCATATTTTATTTACTGGCAACATTGTTTTAAAAGCATAATTTTATTACAGCTCCCTCCATGTTTCCCAGTTGAGAAACTTTCTCAACTGGCATTCTATGGGAGAATCAAATGCTTCAGGGAAAAAAAAATGTTAGAGTTGCTATTTTCAATTTTCCCATGGTGATACATAACCAGAACCATTTTATATGCATGAAAGATAAGTTAATTGAGAGTATAAGATCTAAAATATTAATGTATTAGGACTCGATTTTCCTGAGAACTTAGTCTTAGAAAAATAGTCTAGCCAGAGAATTCCAAAAATCATTCTTGAGAAAAGTCCCACAGAAATAGAACTGTGAGAATTTTATCTTGGTGTCATCAACAGAAGTAGGCACACGTGAGATGTGAACCGAAGGGTCTTATTTTTTTTTACTTAAAATACACGTGACTTAGTCTTTTCCATTTATATCATAGACAGTTTTAGCATTAATTTCATGTGTTGAATACTAACAATGGAAACAATTTTTATGACCACCGAAAAGACAAAAATAACAATCTGTTAAACCTAAAAATAGAACGTCAGCTTGAAGTTGGAACTAGAAAAGTTAATGATTAAATAACCACATATATTTCAAAGCATTTTGGTCCATTCCTATTTTGCTTTTTAACTTCTAAGACAACTCTATACTAATATACAATTCTTCATTTGACATTTACTTTAACTGCAAATAATCCTAACCGCTCGAAATGTCTCACACCAAGTACGGCAGCACCCTGTCACACAGACACCACTCAGTGTCCAGCAGTCCTCTTTCTTCTCACTCCCTCTTCTTTCTTCTTTCTCTGTTTCTCCATTTGTCTTCTTTGTCCCCTTTTGCCTTTTGTCTTTCTTTTGTCTTTCTTCTCCTTTCACTCTTTTCTCAAGATGAAATTTATGGAATTATACTTCCACAGATGAAAATATTTTAGAAAACACGAAAGACAAAAGATTTGGCTTTTCTATAACAAGTGAAAAAATATATTACAAAGCCATGTATGTTTTCCTACACAGGTTACATTTTTCAAAGTAATTACATTGGGCATACATATTTGAGGAATTTAGTTTAAATTTGTTCTAATAGTATGAGAAGCTATTGTAATTCAATGAATCCTAGAAGGAAATGAGAAGAAGAAAAGAAAAATAGGTATGAATTTTTCCATGGATTATAAAGGATGGGGGCAATTTAATAATCTACCCATGCTTTTTCTAAATTGAAAAACAATGGGATAATGTTTAGCCCTCTATCAGCATCTCATTTAACTTTCATAAATTGAAGTGAGCTCTATTATCCATTATTATATAGAGATGTATAAAGTTCACATAACATCTTTAAGCTATATCTGTTATTGGCAGTGCTAACATGAAGCCTGAGTTTGTCAGACTCAATTTTTTTTTAATGTTGCAAGTCCCTTTATTTCTGAAACCAGCTTACACTTATTCGCTAATGGTATTTGCAGAGAAATCCATAGATTATTTCAAATAATATCAGTGCACGATTTCCCTCGATACTCAATTGCTTCACATAGAATGTATCAGATCTCTGAACACCATTCTTAATTTTTGATAATATGAAAGATGTGCTGTTATAGAGTGTAAAGCGTCCAGGAATGAAGAAGGCACCTTGCACCAGGGACCCTACTCATTCTTTTGTGTGAGTTCTTTCCTAGGTTAATATCATGTTATAAACAACAAGGAAAGAGGAAGGGAAAAAATAAATACTTTTCTGGGAATCCATTATATGCCTCAAATTGTGAAAGATACTTTATATGTAAATCTTTTTCAGTGATTCTCAAACCTATCTTTATCTATTATCACCAAATGTTAGGTCATTATTTTCCCAATTGCTTAGAAAAATAGACAACTCTAAAACAAAGACTAAGATATGTGACCTCTATGTAAGATGGTAGATTAAGATCCATCTATCTGTGAGCTAGTTAAAGGGAAATTAGACAATATCCCAAAGAAAGAGAAAGAGAAGAGCATAGGAAACACACAAAGGAAGTAGAAGAATACCTAAAAAAAGAAGAGAGTAGAAAATAAAGATGGGCAACAGAGAGAAACATAGCTGCAGTTCTCAGACAGGAGGAAGGGAAGCAAAAACTATGCCCTAAAGCAGGTGGTTCTTCTCTTTGATGATGAGAAATGCTGGGACTAAGCCTTCAGAGTAGGCTGCTCAATAAAAAGAGCCCAAACAAACAACAGAAAAAAACCCACAACGTATCCAAACCAACAGACAGAAAATCACAATATGGAAACACAAGAAACATGGAAAAGCAAGAAAATGTGAACCCTTCAAAAGAAAATAACCAATCAACTACTTAATGTGAAGGTACTCATAGAGGTCAAATATCAGTTGGAAATTTGAACTGATTGTAGTAACAATGATCAATGACCTGAAATGGGGCACAAAGCAGGTGAACTCAATATAGAACCTAAAGAAGAAACCCAACATAGAAAAGGAAAAGTGAGGAAAAATGAACGAGAAAATTGGCAGAATGGATAAAAAGAAGTCAACAACATGGACTAAAAAGTCAGCAAAGAAATTGAAATGTTGAAGGAAAAAAAGTTGACAGGTTGGAAATTACAACTCTAATGAGTCAAATAAAAAAAAGCATAATAGAAGCATGACAAGCAGATGTGATCAAGCAAAAGACAGACTATCGGGAATGGAGGACAAGATTGGTGACATAATACTTTCAGACACATGGGGAAAAAATCATGATTGCAGCATCCAGGATAGCTGAAATCTTATGTTTCTAAAAACTGTAAAATGTAGAGGAAATGTATAAACTCCTAGATATATATGACCTACCAAATTTAAATCAAAGGGATATAAATAACTTAAATATGAGGCTGAGGCAGTAAAAGAAAGTCTCCCACTAAAAACAAACCCAGGACCATATATATTACACATAATAACATATATATTATTTATATAAAAAAATTTTATTTATATTATCATAAATAAAATAAATGATGCTACCAAACATTTATTTTTATTTATTTTATTTTGTTTTTGAGGTTATAGTATAATTACAACTTTATTTCTTCTATTTTCTCCCTCCAATCCCTCCTAAACATCCCTTGCCACTCTCCTTCAAATTCATGGCCTCTTATTGCAGAATTGTTATTGCATGCATACGTGTATATGTAATGCATATATATCTACCAAACATTTAAAAATCACTAACACTGGTGTTCCTCAAACTGTTCCACAAAATGCAGAGAAGAAAATGGTATTCTGATGTGGAATAATTCTTCTGTACACTATGAATATGTATTACTCTCACTGGTTAATAAAGAAGCAGGTTGGTCTATAGCAAGATAGGATAAAGTTAGGCAGAACAATCAGACTGAGGCTGCTAGGATAAAGATGGGTAGAGAGGAGACACCAGCCAGCCACTGAGGAAGCAGATGTATAGAAGATGAAGTATCAAGCCATGAGTCATGTAGTGAAGCTTAGATAAAAAATATGGATTAATTCAAGTGTAAGAGTAAGCTAGTAACAAGCCTGTGCTATCAGTCAATCATTTGTAAGTAATATTGAGACTCTGAGTGGTTATTAGGGAACTGTTATTAGGAAGGAGTGAAATGTTTGACTACAGTACTCTATAGCATCCTGATATCCCCACACACCTAGATTTAGAAAACTTACCCAACATGAAAGTGTTTACCCATTCCTCCTTTATGTGTCTTTCCATCTCTCCAGTAAATCAGTATGTACTTGCAGGGTTGTATGACTACAATAAAAAGAAAACAGGGGTGAGATTCTCTTCATTAATCATAATGGTTTACCACTAAATGTGTACTTAGAAACTGAAACTGTGAACTATATAGAGGTTCACATAGAGGGAAGCTGGCTGGCTGGCTGAGGCAGTGGGTACAGAGTATAAAGATCTGAATGGGAAATTAGGCATTGTTTCTCATATCTACAGGATAAGCTAACCTAGTGAGAGATGGTACAAAGATCATGTCGGCTGATTCCTCAGTTCTGTGGCAGGAGGACTTGTGGCACCGCAAGAGAATAAGGAAATATTATTTCAAAGTTGAGGCTACTGAGAGAGGATCAATTCATATATAATAATATATTATATATATGAGTATAAATGTCTGAAAAAGAGAGCAGACTCACAGTGCTTCTTGCAAAGATGAGGACTGGCATATTAGAAGCTATTGGGCAACTGTTTGTTAGGGAAGGGGGCTCTATGGAAACCATCAGTTATTGTTCATGATACTTGTTGCTTTTCATCCTCTAAGGTAGCTTATACTTCCTGCAGAAATGTAAAAATGCCAGGTTTGTTCTCTTCTGGGGACTAAGTTCAGACCCCTTTTTGAAGAGGTCATTTTAACTTAATTATGTAAAATCATGAGCCGGACTTTAAGAATCAGAGAAACATACTTTCTGGAACTTGTACAGAACTGCGGTTCTCAGACAGGAGCAAGGGAAACAAAACGTATCCCCTAAAGCAGGCGGTTCTTCTTTTTGATGAAAAATACTGGGGACTAAGCCTTGAGAGTAGGCTGCTCTGAGAGTCTGGCAGGTGCTCAGCTGAAAGAACCAATTAAAAAAACAAAACAAAAACAAAAACAAAACCATGATGCTTAAGAAAGAAGGCTGTGGTGGCACATGCCTTTACTCCCAGCACTCGGGAGGCAGAGGCAGGTGGATCTCTGTGAGTACAAGGCCAGCCTGGGTTACAGAATGAGTTCCAGGAAAGGTGCAAAGCTACACAGAGAAACCCTGTCTCGAAAAACAAAAGGACAGAAAAAAAAAAAGAAAGGAGGGACTAATATTTCTCTATCAAACTTTTTTCTACACAAATCACAGTGAATTTGCCTTTTTTCTTTTCTCATTATTTAGTGTTTTCTTACTTGACAGTTACTAAACATTTGGGATTGATTTTGAGAATGATTATGGAAATATATGCAAAAGCACAATCCATGTTGTAAAAGGCTGACTAAACGTTGTTATTGCTTAATCCGTGAACCTTACAATTTCCCACACACATGCTCTTTGCATTGCTTTATTAATAGATTTATTTAAACCCAAATGGGGGAAGAAAGAATAGAAAAAGACCTCACAGTGACAGACACTGTAGAGTCATTTCCTGTAGCTTTAAACTTTAGCCATTTAAATTACAAATTGTTCTGGGAAAAAAAAAACTATAAATAACTGTGAAACTGTAGGAATGCTTGGGAAATCCGTGAATACAGAATGTTCACTGTTTTGGATTTTCAGAATGACTGCTTTGGGTCTTGTGCACTGGGTAACACATGGTTAAATGGTGTCAGGTAGCACATAACCTTGGGGATGTCTTGTCACTCTCTATTATAATCACTATAGGTTTTGGCACAGCTGCAGGAAAATCGGGAGCAGAACGCCTTTCCCTCCTGCCTTTTATTTGTTTGGGAGAAGGACAAAGTTTATTTAGTTATTCCGAAGGCCATTAAGAAAGGCCTTCCAAAATAAAATAAGGAAAACATTTGGACCCAGATGAAAAGTTTGCAAAGAGAATAAAAGTTTAACAATCTTAGTAATCAAGAATAAATGGCACAGGGGTTATTTATTAGGAAAATGTCGATGTCAGTTTTGAATTGGAATGGGTTGTCCAGTTTGTGGCTATGGACACTTGCTTTGCTACTTCCATCTCTTATTCTCTAATACTTTAAATATTTGTGTATGTGCTAATATCTTGATTACTTTTTTACCAATGTTAGTGAAAAAAACTAGACAAATCAGTCTCATTTAAAGGAACAATTCTAAAAATTTGAGCCCAGAGACCTTCTTATTCTTTTCATTGTGAACACTTGACAAGTTCCTCCCTCTAAGAATCTCAAATTATCTATACTAAACCCTAAGCTCTAATCAGAATCGATCTCCATCGACCCATATTCCTCTCTCCATCTCCATGCAGGCATATCCCTAGGTAGTTAACATTGAGTGTGCTTTATGTGAGAATCTTGAATGGCTAACAAAAGTCTTACTAGACCATTTCTTCCTGCACATTGGATAATTAAAGAACTTGTTCAGTACTTTAAAAAACCTTTGTAACTTCAAATTATGAACTAAAATTCAAATTACTAGCATAAACATATTTGGAGATGTATGAGAAAAATGTTTCTTCTCTCAGTCTTTCTAATGGCTTAGGAACCCAGAGTAATCTCACCAAGCCTGGAGAATAGCACCAACTGTTCCCTTATAGATTTATAATTCTTATAGATGTTTATATTTAAGGCTGTTGGATAAACATTGCCATGATTGATAAAGTAGATTTTGTCATCAAATAGAGGCTGACATATTAATGGATCAGAAATCGCCTTGCCCTGCATTTCCTCAGCTGTCTTCACTAGACCAGAAAAAAAAAGAAGCATAAGGCAAATAAAAATCAATCACACAATATAATAGCTTCAGCAGTGTGGGCTCTTAAGAGAAAGGTCTTGACAATATTTCTGAAATATTTTCTTTCCTGCAAGTCCGATCGATTTAAACTGTTCCAGTGCAATCAACTTGCATTTGATCTACTCTGTTATCTAGGCATTGAGCTCAATGCTAGAGACATAAATCAGCGACTTCATTAGTCAAGGTTCTCTAGAGAAAGAGAATTAATATAATATTTTACACACACACACACACACACACACACACACACACACAACACAAGTTTGGGATGGAGATTTATTTAAGGATTTGGTTCATGTGATTATGGAGACAGGAAAGTCCAAAATTTTTGAAGTAGATCAAAAGGCTGGAGACCCAGGGAAGAAATACAGGGGGAAAAGGATTCAGATAGTTTCCTAGCAGAATTTTCTCTTCTTTGGGGAAAGTTTTTCCAAGACCTTCCACTGTTTAGACAAGACGACTTGATATTATGGAGGACACTCTACCCTACTGAGCATCTATTGACTTACATGTTAAAAATGTAAATACCTTCAGAAAAAAATCTAGAATGATAGTTGGCCCAGTATCAGGGTACAAGGTCTAGTGTAGGTGGCATATGAAGCTGCTCATCACTGTGACCAATAACTAAGTAGGGTAAAGAGAACTGAAAAGGGGACAGAGAGCTGATTGGACAGAGAAACCACATGTCCAAGCCTTGATGAAATAAATAGGAATGCAATTATTATGAGCACTGAAAACCATGTTAAGGAATTTGAGGACCCTTTGCCTTCCAAAGTGGACTGAAATTTTATTTCTCTGTCATTTCTGCCGTCCATGAAGATGATTCAGCTTCTTAGTTTTGCTTCAGACGATGATTTTTGTCAATTATCAAAATCACAAATTCAATAAGACCAGCTTTCCAGTTGCAAATCACCTGTTAATACTATGCTCCCAAGTCAACACAAGAACTCAACCAGCTGCCAAGGACAGTTAACAGCCAAGGACTTCAAACACCCAGCTACAAGTTAATAAAACGGCAGCAAATGCTTTTCAGCACTAATGTATTGTCAAGTCTGAATGAACACTTGAAAAGAGGGCTCCAGGATTATTTGCTGACGTTTTGTTTTGTGCAAAGTTAGGAACTGTTCAGCATCAGAAGATTTAAAGAAGATAAATACAGCTGTTTCTGCCAGCAGGGAACTTAGGATCCGATTGAATAACAGTTCTGGGTAATGGTGGTGGGAAACTACTGGACTTTGAAGGCAATTAGAAGGGTTTATCCCTTCTAGTGAGCAGACTGTCTGATGCAAAGATGCTATTGTGTGTCAGGACTATGTCACATATGAAAGCACCAGGAAAGCCATTTTATATTAATTTTTTTCATGCGATGTATTTTGATCCTATTGTTTCCTCTCTCCCTTGGAAAGTCATTTCTGATAGCAAGGGGTATGTGACATTTTATTCTTTATGCATAACTCTGAAGGCTGGATTTCAGAATAGGAGTTAGGACCTGCTCATTTCCAGCCAAGCTAATCTGATTGGGCAAAGGAGCAGAGCCAGAAAATTCATGAAGAAGGCTGGTCCATAGAAGTTCTTAGATAATGGTTCTCGGAAAAAGTGGGAATCACCTTAGGCAGGGCTTGAAACTTTGTCTAATGCTTTTATTGTTATGATAGTTGACCCAAAGATTAGCTGAAATAGTCCATTTACAGTTACCACTTTAAAAGGAACTTTGTTCACACTCAAATATCCTGACTTGTTCCTTTTGGACTTTTATAGAGATGTAGCTTAATAATGTTTATAACATATGCAAGCCTATCACAGCCCAGTCTTATGCTTAGTGGCTATTACATAAAAAAAATGCACTACATAAGAGAATGTCATGTCATGGGAACTCTATCACTTGATGCTGATTGAGTATTTCCATGAATTGGAATGTATTTCTTTTTTAAAAAATTAATCTTTGTTTTATTCCATTTAACCTTCATTACATGATTTTCTTCCGATTTCCTGGAGTGGGGATGGGGGAGAGGGAATCCTTGGAAGCTGTAACTAATGCGATATGTAAGCCCACTTATATTATACACAAGTTAAACTAAACATATGTTGTTCTCCAGCTCACTGTGTGACTCTCATTTCTCAGTGTAAACTGGATTTTAATTTGACAAGTGTAGTAGGAGGCTTTCTCCCCTAAGAGGAAGTTTCCTGGCTCCACTATTTGAGAGCATCTAAAGTTCTCAGCCCGAAACTTCCTCGAAATGGAATGAAGGGTTTTATCTGGAAGTGCCCTTGGAACTCAGAAAGGAATTTGTCAACACCGAGTACTTGAAGGCAGTAATTAATGTCATGGTGCTTATGACAGCAGTACGACTAACTTTCTAAGCAAACTACATTTGGCCTGATGAGCTGCTTCTTAATATGTGACTTTCTCGTACTCAGAAAGTAAAATGTGCACTGCGGCTTCGTAGACACACAGAAGCTGAAATCAGGGTCACTACTCAGCTGAAAAGGCAAGTTAAATGGAATACTTTCATGGTGCTTAAGAACATAATCATCAATTTGAATCAGCTGTCATAGTGAACTGTCAGTTACTGCCTAGTGTAGCAGCTGGAGAAGCTTCTTAATGCATTAATTGCTAGAAAAGCTTTGGGAATTTCAATAACTACACTGATATTCATGGAAGAGGGAATACTTGTGAGTCAATAAAATTTTTCATATCGAGGTCAATAATACCTATCCTTTTATGTTTTATTCTAATCTTTCCCATTATATTATAGTGTTATGTTAAAATGAATCATAACACATTTCTTGAACTTTTGCCTTCTGACATGTGGGACTCTAAAATTTCTCCTGTAGTCAGGCTTATCTTTGGGCCACTAGCTCAAAAAAAATGACATGGAAACTTTTATTAATTATGAATGTTCGGTCTTAGCTTAGGCTTTTTTGTAATGGATAGAGATTTGTTGTTTTGTCTTCATTTTATATATATATATATATATATATATATATATATATATATATATATATATATATATATATATATATATATATTACAGTTTGGTTATGCAGTCCAAACAAACTTATAAAGTTGACAGATGCCTCTTACTCGTTCAAACACATAACAAGAAATCATCTTTAACTGACTGTGCACACCATACATTCCATACTTGTGTTAATGCAGATGTGTATGTTACCTTTGAAAGGTTGTGTGTTTTCAGAGCAAGGGGAACAGATACCAATGAAAATGGGTGACCCAGGTGATCCAGTCTCTCTGAATGCCTCTGTTGCAGTTTCCTCAGAATTGTACATCCAGAACAGCTTCAAGGCTGCTGACTGAGATGGTCCAGCCTCACAGACTATTCCAGCCAGGACATCAGATAAGCTTTGCATCCTCCCATCACACTGAGACTGGACAACAGGTATCTCTCACAGAACTTGATCTTTATCTCAAATTTTTCAAGGTCCCCAAAAGAACCCCCAGACAACAGGAAGTAATTTTAAGAACACAACACCCACATTCCCAAGAGGCAGGCTGGGTGGGTTTTGGTCATTTGAAGGATGTTTGTCATAGTTTAGTAGGGGTTGGTCACACGTTGTTATTGGTCATGGTCAAGAAGGAAACTAACCCAAGGAGATTAGATTTAGGAATGTCTTTCTGAAGGGAAAATGTGGGATATAGTATAGAAATGATGGGATAAAAGGGTAGATTGTTGAATCTACTTTTAGACAACCACTGGTTTCAAATATTTTATATTGGTGTGGATTTTTGTATATTGATACAAATTTAAGATTATTTTTGTCATACTGTATATATGTAGCTACACTTGTTTAAGGTATTATAACTATGCAGCTCATTTTAAAAGGTTATGTAAAATTTTAGTCTTTGAAAGCTATTTAGGATATTAAAGAAATACAGGTTAGTAATCAGTCATCTATAACAATCAAACTTATAGTCATGTTAGGTATGTTTTCAAGGTCAAACAGTGATATACTTTAAGTAGACATATGGTCTTCAAATACCTCAAAGACCCACAGAATATGACATTTAAACTGTTTTACTAACATAAAGCTTTCTATGGTAATGAAACATGTCTGCTCATGGCAGCACCAATCTACTTCATGAAAGGATGATGGGCATCAAAGAACCTCTGTATAGAGTTTGCTTTCATTGTGGCACAGCTGGGTATTTAGGCAAGAAACTGCCCTTGCCTCAACTGCTGATAGTATGCTGTCCAAATTGGATAAGCAAGATGCAAAAGAAAGTGACTGCTGAATTTTGCCAAAACAGGGTCGGACAGTCCTTCAAAAATTCCTACTCTACAGAGAAATCTGTAAGATATTCTAGACCGATAGACTGAAGATGAATGCCCTGACACTACAGAGGAAGCCTGGGGTGACTATCAAGGCAACCAGATGTCTCTGTCATTTCATAGATTTGGAAGTTGCTTGCTCTGCACTTCCTGTTTACTCAGGTTATATTGTATCATTCTGAGATCTTTGATGGAGTTAAAGACTAAAAAGTTATAGTTTTTGTTAGTTATGATAAAAGGTAAATTAGGTACAAAACCTTGGACTCACCAAAATAAGATTAACAATAGAATATTTTCTCTGAGTTTGCCAAATACAAATGGACTGAACATTGTGAATATAATCTTACCTGATAATTTTATTATTACCATTTTATTATGTTAGAGTTAAAAATCTTTCCTTTTTATTTAGACAAAACAAAAAAGAAAATGTTGTGGAATATTCCTTTACACTGTGTGAAGATGTGTCACTATGATTGGTCTAATAAAGAGCTAAATGGCCATTAGCTAGGCAGGAAGAGGTTAGGTGGGACTTTTGGGGACAGAGAGCTCTGGGAAGAAGAAAAGAGGAGTTGCCAGCCAGATGCAGAGGAAGCAGTATGGGCAATACAGAGTAAAGGTAACCAAGCCACATAAAAGAATGTAGATTAAAAGATGTGTATTACTTTGAATTATAAGAACTAGTTAGGAACAAGTACAAGCTAAGGCCAAGCTTTCATAATTAATAATAAGCCTCTGTGTTGTTTTTTGTGAGCTGATGGCCCAAAGAAAAACCCGCCTACATCTCCCTTTAAAGGGATGACAGGTTCAAAATGCCTTTTCAGGAGCTTCACCGGGGGCTTGGCCATGGATCTCTGCATCTGCTTCCACCAGTCACTGGATGAGAGCTCTGTCATGACAGTTAGGGTGTTCTGCCATCCGATCACCAGAGTAGGTCAGCTCAGGCACTCTCTGAACCATTACCAGTAGTCTATAGTGGAGTCATCTTTGTGGATTTCTGGGGACCTCTCTAGCACTCTGCTTCTTCCTATTCCCGTGGAGTCTTCATTTATCATGGTATCTCTTTCCTTGTTCTCCCACTCTGTTCTTAATCCAGCTGAGATCTCCTGCTCCCCTAAGCTCTCTTTCCCCTTACACTTGCCCTCCATTACCTGTCCCTCACCCCCAGTTTGCTCATGTAGATCTCATCCATTTCTCAGTCACTGTGATCCCTGTGTCTTTCTTAGGGTCCTCTTTACTAGGTAGCCTCCCTGGAGTTGTCAACTGCAGTCTGGTTATTCTTTGCTTTACATCTAGTATCCACTTATGAGTGAGTACATACCATGTTTGTCTTTCTGAGTCTGGGTTACTTCACTCAGGAGTTCAATGGATGAGAGAGAGGAGGGATTATATGAGCAAGAGACATCGAGACCATGATTGGAAAAAGCACAGGGACAAATAGCCAAACTAGCGGAAACACATGATCTATGAACCAATAGCTCAGGATTCCCCATGGAACTGGATCAGGCCCTCTGGATAAGTGAGACAGTTGATTAGCTTGAACTGTTTAGGAGGCCCCCAGGCAGTGGGACCGGGACCTGTCCTTAGTGCATGAGCTGGCTTTTTGGCCTGTGCTGAGACACTTTGCTCAGCCTTGGTGCAGGGAGAAGGGGACTGGACCTGCCTCAACTGAATGTACCAGGCTGGGTTGACTCCCCAGGGGAGATCTTGCCTTGGAGGAGATGGGAATGGGGAGTGGGTTGGGGAGGAAGGCTGGGGGGTGGGAAGAGGGAGGACAGAGGAATCCATGGATGATACGTAAAATGACTAGAAAATCTCTTATATAAAATTTTTAAAAAAGAAAAAAAAAGTCTTTTCAGAAGTGTGAGTCACTCAGTTAGGAACAGCCTGATGTTTTTTCTCTTAGACTTCCTAGGATCCAGAACAGTAAGGAATACATTAATTTTCATTATAAATTACCCAGTCTCGGGTAGTTTGTTATAGCAATGGAAACTTGTCTGTGAAAACAATGGTTCAGGTTCATCAAATACTGTGCTTCCACTCATCATGAAATGCATTGGAAATGATCATCTCTCATTTCTTCCTAAGTATCCATGAGTATTTTACTGCTAAGTTTTTCTTTTAATTTAGCATACAAACTGATAGATTTCATCATGGCATTTGCATACATCCATACAGCTTTGTTTTGGTTGATCCTCTTGTCTCCTTTCTCCTCTCTACTTCTATCCCTTCTGCCTTAAGTGGTACCCTTTCCACTGTAACATGTTATGTACTCTGGTACTCTTCCTAAAACCTGTTTTTAACCTTCTAGTTTCATGATGTCTTCCCATACTGGATTTTACATTAGCATGTGCATATAAAAGTCAGAACATACAATATGCATATAAGAGAGAACATGTATTATTTGTCTTTAGGAGTCTAGAAAGCCCCACTGACGATAATCCCCACATCCATCCATTTGCCTACAATTTTTGTTATTTTTTAGTAATGGAATAAAATTCCATTGTGCACATATAACCCCATGGCCCCTTATTCTGTTGATAGAGGTCTACGCTGATTCTATTCCCCTGTTGTTGTGAATAGAGGAACAATAAACATGGATATACAACTATCTCTGTAGACAGACAGATTCCTTTGAATATGTGCCCAAGAGTGATATAGCTCGATCACATTGTAGTTTTAATTTTACTGTTCTGAGAAAGCTGCACACCAATTTCTATAACAGTGATACCAGAGAAAAAAACAATATATATAGACCATATCCTCTCTGATGCCTATAGATTTCTCTGTAAGCTCCTTACTGGTTATTAATTTACTTCTTTACATCAAGACTTTAAAGGTTCACTAGTTTATAAATAAAAGAGACTGAGAAGTGGCTATTTCTGTTTTTGAAAATGCATACATTTTAATCTTAGAATACTTGAAGAGTAATAAAGAAGAAATAATCACTTTACAATCTGTGGTAACTAATGCCATGCAATCTCTACAATAACATTTAATATTACTAACTCGCAGATGCTTTTTGTCCATTTCCTATTGGCCAAGAATGATGTTGTCATCTGAATGAAATGGCTTTGCTGCTGTCTGACCCCTTGCTAGGACGGCTTCTGTTTTCTTGCTCACAGCTGGTGGATTAGACACAATCTTGACTCCTTTTGGAGAAAAGACAAGTTTTACAATTGATTGCCAGTAACAAAACAATTTTTTCTTATTTATCATTTTATAATACAATTTGAGTGTACTATCATGCATGCTAGCACAGTTTGAATTTATATTCAGAACAAAGCAGTGTTTTTAACTTCTGTCAGACTTAAGAAAAGAGGAATCATGTTTCTGATTATCAAGTTCTCACTAAATCTAGAAGATATTCTTAATAGACTGATAATCATTAAGTATGTTTATTCATTAGATTACAGCAGATATACTTTTGCCAAATTTCTGGTAAGTTTCTTAATGACCTCAGATGATAGCCACATTTTCTTGTCATTTCTTTTAGTTTCTGTAGACTTCTGAAGTACTTCATGGTCTGAAATTTACCCTTCAAAAATTAAAACAATGTTAAAACATCTTTGCTTCAGAGTCGCGGATCTAGTCTGCCTCTATAATTGTAGCCTTTATGTCCTTGGATGCCCTTTAGAGCAAAATTTAGTTCACAATTTCTACAAGGTCTGGTCGTATGTTTCAGAGGACAATGCATGTGTGTTCCAACACTTCCTGGAGGCAATTTCTCTAAACTATCTCAACTAGTGTTTTGTAGTCTATTCATCCTTACAGAACGAAGACGTTCAAGTACAACACTCCACGATGTATAACTATTTGTAAGCAAATATATCATGGGACTGGCGTTTTACAATTCATCAGTTCATAACAGCTGAGCAGTAATAAAGCCACTGTGCTTACCCAGCACAGGATCATAACCGGGCATATATTTAGCAAGTTTCAAGGAGACTATAATTGGATGCTACTGCAATCCCAATAGAAAAGAAATTCACTTGCAATTTCATTAAAACTCTTTCTACAAATTATTCTCCTTTCTGATGACTTTTAATACAGTTTTCCCAAGCTGTTATTCTTCATTTGAAGGTAAAAGTGTATTCATAGACGCATTGTTATAAAACTTAAATAAAATTACTTACAAAATTGTGCTTAGAGTGATTATATGTACGTGCTTGTGTATATATGCATACATGTTTGTGTTCATAGATGAGTGCCTGTACGTGTATGCCACACAGATAGAGGCCAAAGATGGACTGTGAGTATCATTCCTCAGGTCTCAGTAGGACCTGAGGCTCATGAATAGACTAGGTGCACAGGCCAGTGAGCTTTAGGGATTCTCCTGCCTTTGTTTCCCCAATATTGAGATTATAAATTCCTGCCACTCTGGCCAGCTTCTTACATGGATTCCAGAAATCAAACTCAGGTCTTCATGCTTATATGGCAGACAATTTACCAACTGAGTTATCTTTCCAATCCTGGTTGTCACTTTTTTTTTGTATTAATTTATCTATTTTACCTCCTGACTGCAGTTTCCACTCCCTCCTCCCTTCTCCATCCCTCCTGAAACCTCCTCCCCCCCCTCATCCATTCCTCTACTATTTCTATTCAGAAAAGGGCAGACCTCCCATGGATATCAACAAAACATGGTATATCAAATTTCAATAAGACTAAGCACCTCCCCTTGTATTAAGGCCTGGCAAGGCAACTCAGAATAAGGAATAGGTTCCCAAAAGCCCGCAACAGAGTCAGAGACAGCCCTTGCTCCCACTGTTAGGAGTCCCACAAGAAGACCAAGCTACACAACTGGCACATATGTAGAGGGCCTAGGTCAATCCCATGCAGGCTCCCTGGTTGTCAGTTCAGTCTCTGTGAGCCCCTGTGAGCCCAGGTGAGTTGATTCTGTTGGTTTTCTTGTGATATCCTTGACTCCTCTGGCTCCTACAATCATTCCTCCCTCTTTTCAAAAGGTTTCCCAAAGCTCAGCATGTTTGGCTTGGGTCTGTGCATCTGTTTCCATCAGTTACTGGGTAAAATCAAGTCTCTCTGATGACAATTGGAATAGGCACCAATCTATGAGTATAGCAGAATATCCTTAGGCATCATTACATAGACAATTTCTTTCTTCATTCATGTTTGTTTCTATCCTAGATCTCTGGGCCATTCATCCTCTGGGTCCTGGTGTTCCAGGCAATGTCAGGGGTGGGCTCACTCTCTAGGCATGGGTCTGAACCAGTAATTGATTGGCCACTCCCACAATCTCTGTGCCACCTTACCCCAGCACATCCCATAGGCAGAATAGACTGTAGGTCAAAGGTTATGTGGCTGGGTTGGTTTCCCAATCCCTCTACTGGAAGTTTTGCCTGGTCACAGGAGATGGCCAGTTCAGGCTACATATCCCTATTGCTAGGAGTCTTAGCTAGGGTCATCCTTGTAGATTCCTGGGATTTCCCACTGCACCAGGTTTCTACCTAACCTTGAAATGCACCCCCATTCCAGTTGACTCTTTCAGTACTCTCCCCCTCCACCACCCAACCTGATCCCTCATGTTCCCGTACCCACTCTCCCCCAGTCCACCCATGAAATCTCTTCTATTTCCTCCTCCCAGGGAGATCTGAGTCTCTGCTTCCCCGTGAGTCCTTCTTATTACCAATCCTCTCCCGGGCTGTGGGTTGTGACATGGTTCTCCTTTACTTTTAGGTTGACTCTTTTTAACCAAGTAATAAATTATTCTTACCTAAGGACTTGTTAAACCTACCCATGTTCATTTATTCTTATGGCTAGTTGTCTTTGATTCATCTGTTAATAAATTAACTTAAGTAACAACAAGCTTGCAAGGAGGTTGTGTTTCTGTGCAACAAAGCACCAGAACAGCCTACTTGCCTCCCCCTCTTCCCTGCCACCCCGTGGTGACCACTACTCTCCTCCCAACTTCTGTGAAATAATTGTTTTAGCCTCCACAGTGAGACTAAGCATTGCTTGTCTCTTTGTGAGTGGACTGCTTTGTGTAATAATATCTACTTTCATTCATGTTGTCTCAAATGACAGAATCTTATTCTTCTTTATGGCTGAATAGTATTTTGCAGCCTGTATTTGCAACATTCCCTTGATCTATTCATTGGGTAGTAGAAATGTAGCTTGTTTCTGTTTCTTGGCTACTGCGACTAAGGCGACAATAAACGTGGGATGCACATATCTCTTTGACATACTCACTTCGTGGCTTTGGATAGCACAGTGCTCAGTAGCAGCATTGCTGGATCATGTGGTTATTCTATTTTTAATATTTTGAGGAATCCCCACACTGTTTTGTTTTTTTTTATAGTGGCTGTAGTATCTTACATCTCCACCAATAATGTTCAAGACTTCCAATTCTCTACATCTTCATCAGCACTTTTATCTTTTTAAAAATCTAATTCTGGGCCAGGAGGTGGTGGCACACACCTTTAATCCCAGCACTCAGAAGGTAGAGCCAGGTGGATCTCTGTGAGTTCGAGGCCAGCCTGGTCTACAAAGTGAGATCCAGGACAGGCACCAAAAATACACAGAGAAACCCTGTATTGAAAAGAAATACTAATTCTGTTCTATTTCCCCTTCATAGTGAGATTCATGCATATACCCCCTTGAGCCCTCCTTGTTACCTAGCTTCTCTGGGTCTGTGAATTGTAGCATGGTTATCCTTTACTTTACAGCTAATATCTACTTATGAGTGAGTACATACCATATTTGTCTTTCTGGGTATGGGTTACCTCACTCAGAATATTTTCTAGCTCTATATATTTGCCTGTAAATTTCATGATGTCATTGTGTTTAACAGCTGAGTAAATGTGTAAATGCACCACATTTTCCTAATCCATTCTTTGGTTGAGGGACATCTGGTCTGGATAGCAGGGGTGGGAATGGGAACAGGAGGGATTGCGGGGGGAGGTAGAGGGAAAGGGTACTGGGAGAGACAACTGGAATCTGAGGACATCTCTGGGACAAGCTAGAAACCTAGAAAGAAGTATTAATTCCTACTAGAGGTGATATCTCATTGGGGCACACTGGAGGGAGATCGGAGAGAACACAGAGAAGCTGGAATACTGCTCTCCCCTCCACTTCTGCTTCCAGGAGATCCAATGGCATCAGCAGTTTAACATACTGTCAGGAGTTTGTTTGTCTCACTGTCCTTTATCCCTCCAAGTAACTTGTTTTTAAAAGTGGCTAAGAAGCACTATTTTTTATTCATTTATTCATTTATTTATTTATTTATTTATTTATTTAACGTAGTAAATGAACTCCTATTGCTCCCATGGTCTCACTAGAGGGAAACTTGGTTCTCTGGCTATCCAATGGTTTCCCTTCACACTGCTTTCTGAAATGGGCATTTTTTTTAAAGCTGTTCATCCTATTCTTCTAATGTATTAATAGTTTGTATACTCTGATTTCTCCTCATATAGTATAAATCTTTCACTTTTTACTAGTATATTAATAGTTTCTATGGCCCTAATAACATACTTGAGGCGAGGTACTTGAGAAATGATGGAGGTTTACCAACGTTCTTTTGAGTCACAGTTCCATGGAAACACATTAATCCCAAGAGCAATGACCTGATGTCCTCCACCTATAGGTCCCACCACTTTGAACACTATCAATCCTGGGAACAAGATCGGTGTATGAAACCTTTTGAGACACACTCAAAAATAACCAAACAAGAGCGTATCATAATAGGCTAACACCCTTTTTCCTTAGTAGCGAGTACCTCAGGCTGAGAGCATCCTTTCTGCTGCCCAGCCATCAGCCTTTAGGATCACATAAGAAATTTCGTTTCTACCTGTCAAGACTCTTTTCAGAAGGTTTTAGGAATGGAAAGAAGACAGAAAATCTTTTCAACTAGGGTATTCCAAGACTCTGGAGGCTTTCATTGCTAGGAACTATGAATAAAGCCAACACCAAATGAGGCTGTCTTGAAAAATAGTCTTTGACCTAGCTAAACAACTAAATGAGTAAAAGCACTTGTTGCCAAGGCTGGTGATCTGATTTTAATCCCTGGGACCCCCAAATAGTCATCATCCTATATATATGCCATGGCACATGTGGCTCATTCAAATAATAATAATAATAATAATAATAATAATAATAATAATAATAAATATAATAAAAGTAGCCCTTGGTGACATTTTTAAAATTTTGGGTTGTATATGCAGATTTTTTACTTCAAAGTTCAGTCCAACTCACAAAATTCTCAAATTATGAAATTGTAGATGTAACCAACCGTCTTATTAAATAAAAAACACAGAGCCGATTCAGAGAAGAAAGCCAAGAGGTCAGAACTAAGAGCCTTACCCTTCCTGCTTCAGCTATCCTGCTTCAGCCAAGAGAGCTCTCCAAAAAAAGGGGGCCTACTTCCTGTGTGTATGTCTTTTTATAGTCTAGCTGTTCTGCCTTCTCATTGGTTGTAAACCTAAACACGTGACTGCCTTGTCACTGCCTGTATGTACCGCCCTCCAGGTCCTTAAAGGCGTGTGCCACCACCGCTACGCACTTGCTATGGCTCTAAAACTCTGACCCCCAGGCAACTTTATTTATTAACATACAATTAAAATCACATTTCAGTACAAGTAAAATACCACCACATGAAATTATATTTTTTGTCCTGCCTTTATAAAAGAGAGATTTGGGTAAAGCAGCAGTAGCGGTGGGCTCATAAAGTCAGCTCTGGGTCACGATATCAGAGAAGGAGGACATATCTAGGTGTAAACACTTGCTGAAGATCGAGGAACTTGAAAAACATGACAGCCAACACAAGGTGATTGGCTTCTGTCAATTCTTTCGAGTTCTTGCTCATTCTGATGATGTTTATAACATCTACTCTTCTTACATTGCCGTAAATCACCGACTCTTCGCCGTCAACCCTTTGCTTTTCTACCTCCTAGTGCTGACATCTATCACTAAGCTCTCTAGCTTAATTAAACTCAGTTTATGAAACAACATTATTTGTGGGAGGACACAAATAAGACTGTAAAAGTCTATGAATAATTTCAGGAAGTGACAGCCAAATTGTTGCAAAGGTTCTCTAGATTTTGAGTGACTCGCTAGAGTGTATGTTTCCTTTAATGCTACTTGTTATGTTAGTTTAAATCATGAATATGGCCATAGCATGAACAGAGAGGTCTCTGACAGGTACCAGCTTCAGCTAGCATTACATCTCAATACTTTTTTTTTTTTTTTTGGATTGCATACATTTGACTCAGATTGGAAAGATTTTCTGTCAGATGCATTCTCTGAGTTTTTAGAAATGAGCTAGTCACCCACTAGCTTTCTGCTTCAACTTTCTGCCTGAGTGTTTTGTGAATTGCCATACATAGTTCCTGTGGCAGTCCATTCTCAGGAGAACTAATCAGGATTGCATAATAACAATACTACTGTTTTCCAAGGACAGAGTCCTCTGCCTGAGTCATGATCAAAACACCAGCATGTGCATCACCAAGTAGAGGTCTGCTTGACTCAGTTAGAACTTTTGAGAAGAACCAAAGAGAGTGGCATGCTCTGCTTGCTCAGAATGAATCATCTCAAGTCTCTAATTCTTAAAGTAGAGGGTGGTGGCACATGCATTTAACCCTAGCACTTGGGAGATAGAAGAAGAAAGTTCTAGAGAAGGAGTTTGAGGCCAACCTGGTCTACAGAGAGAGTTCAAGGACAGCCTGGGATATACAGAGAAACCCTGTCTCAAAAAACCAAAATAATGATGATGATGACGATGATGATGATGATGATAAAAACAATAAATAAAATTAAAATGGCAATATATCCAGCTCTGGAGCTTCCAGCTAGAGGGCGCTGGCCTCTCACTTTAAAAGAATGAGTTTATATGGACAAATGCAAAAACATCATGGCATCTCCCCCTAAATACAGTGTTTGCAACTTCACTATCTCCTTAGTGTCAAGGAACATTGAAAATCCTTGTGTGCTTTTACCTTAACTAGCTCAGGAACACCAACATTCCCAGTGACATTAAAACATATTTGCATTACTGTTTCTGTATAGTTTGGTTGAAAAGTTGTTTTCTCAATGGACTTCTTCATATTATAATTATTTGAAGAGAATTTAAGACAGTGGGCATTAGAAACTATGATTTCAATATGCATCACCTAGTAACTTGTAGACATGTATTGTAAAGTCTACTTCCTATGGGATGACTGCATGAGAAAGGCATGGTCATGCACAGAGGTGTCTACTCCTGCTGAGCATGTTTTCTTTCATAGCCACTGTGTAGCTTATATAAATTCTTTTATTTAATGATGATAATGAAAAGCCTACATCTTGGTATCCTCGAAATATTGGTTCAAACACCTATGTTGCAAAGAGTCAAAAACAAAATGACCCATTCACAAAGTGTGATCTGAACACAGAGTTCTCAAAAAAAGAAATCAAAATAGCTGCGAAGTATCTCAAAAATGTTTATTTTCCCTAGCAATCAGGGAAATGCAAATCAACACAACTCTGAGATTTCATCTTACCCCAGTCATAATGGCAAGTATCTACAGAACAACAGACAACAAACGATGAAGAGGATGTGGTGAAAGGAGAACCTTCATTCACTGCTGGTGGGATTGTAAACCGGTCCAGCAACTCTGGAAGTCAGTGTGGAGAACCCTCAAACATCTCATAGTAACTCAACCATATGACTCAGTTATATCACTCCTCAGCGCATGCCCAAAGGACTCAGCATCCTGCCTCACGGATACTTGCTCATCTATGTTTATTGCTGCTCTATTCATAATAGCTAGGAAATGGAAACAACCTAAATGTGCTTCAGCTGTTAAATGGATAAGAAAAATGGGGTACATACATATTATGGGATGCTATTAGGTTGCAAAGAAAAATGAAATTTGCAGGCAAATGGATAGAACTAGGAAAAGATCATAATGAGTGAAGAAACACAGAACCAGGAAAGTATTTCCCATGTTCCCTCTTAGCTCCAAATCTTCAGAGGTGAGCACATAACCTGAACTAACTGTAGAAACTAGGAAAGTAAAAGACGACCATGGGAGATGTATGAGAGCAATAGAGAAAGGAATAGCAGGATATAAGCGATTTGAAGAGGGAAATGGAAAAAAAAGAGGAGGCTTTAATTAGAGAGGTATGTGGAAAAATATAGAAGGACAGAAAGGGGTAAAATAATAGTAAGGACATCTGAAAAAGTCACAAGGAATCATATTACTACCTATCCACCTAAAATTATGTAAATATGTATAAGTCTGTGTATACACATATACATACACATTCATATGCACGTGAACTGTACAGTTTAAATGAAGTTTTTCATCTGGGCTGACAGTGCTCTCCACAGGTGCCACAGAAACTTCAACACTAGGCATAAGAAGTCCCCTTTTGAGTTGCAACTTAAAGCTGTCCCTATTGCTGAAGACACTATGCACTTCAGACTCCAGACCCCAAGGACCTGAGATGGATCTCACCTGAAAGCCTTATCCTTGAAGAGTAGCTTCCATGGTACCAGAAGGTGTCATGGAAACTTCCATGGGCAGAATACAAACAATAGCCCTATCAAAATATGACACCTACAAATTTCAACAGCCCTGAGTGTGCAATAATGGTACACAAGCCTTAGCAAATAGCTCTCTCATTGGACTTAAGGCCCACCCAACAAGAAGGAGACCATGCCTGATAGTGAAAACCTAGCCAACTCCCTAGAACTAGTGGAGTCATGAATCTTGAAGAAGAAGCTACAACTGCCACTTATTAAACCAGCATAACCCCTGACTTTATTGTGAATATTCAATACCTACAGATAAGTGGAGCTCTCCCCTCACCCCATTCAAGAAGATTTCTCTTTGCAGTAGATGGACACAATTACAGAAAACCACAACTAATCAAAATGAAGAGCATAAGAGATTTCATGGTTCCCAGTCCTGTCTGACATACATAACTCCTACTTCTAAGGTTCAGGGATCATTGCAGAAGAGGGGATGGAAGATTGTAAGAGCCAGAGGAACAGGAACTTTTCTGTGAGATTGTGTCTCCTAAAACACATTAGAGGGGCAACACTCATGAATTCTTACCAACATGGCAGCCTAAACAAGACCTGCCCGATGATGACACTAGTGAGCGGAACAGCGTGGAAAAGGGCAAGCTCCCAGGGCCTCAGCCCTACTCACAGAAGTATGGGCAACTGTGGGATGCCAAGAACAAGAGAACTGGTCTTCACAAAGCAAGTGCCCTCATTGGTTATCCAATGCCAAGTGGTCAGCTTGGATATCATATATATACAGGTAAAATTTGTGGACTGAACAGGTTGTACTTTTAATATGTTTAGGAATATATATATACATACATATATATATAACAATTAAAGAATAAGAGGTCATAAATTTGAGAGAAAGCAAGGGGCACCACAGGAGGGATAGGAAGGAAGAAAGGGAAAGGGTAAAATGACATAATTATATTAAAATCTCAAAAATAAGACATTATTAAAAATCTCATACAGAGAGCTACTTATACATGGTGCCACCTTAGACTGTTAAAAAATATTCCTTGGTAATCATTCTCCTTGTATGGATAGCAAAAACTGCTTAGTGGGTTGCTAGAGATTAAAGTAAGTATGTAAAGCACTTGGTGTTTCGTTTGTGCCTGGCACACAGGTCATAATTATTGACTTTGTCCTCACCATCAACAGTAGAACCAGTAGCCACTATTCCTGCCTGGAGCTACTTATATGCATCTTTATACCATGATTATCTTGCACACATTCCCACTCCTCTTTGGATGAAGGAACCAAGGTCCAAGATAAACTAACTGATGACTAGTGTGTGTGTGTGTGTGTGTGTGTGTGTGTGTGTGTGTGTGTGTGTGTGTGTTTTGGAGCTACATATGTCCAAGTGGAGTTCTCACTCTTTCCATTAATTTATACATACACATTATAATTTGTGCTGATATAGGGGTTGCATTTTTCTTCACCCCAAAACAACTTGGGTACATCTTTGCTCACACAAATTACCAAAGCGGGTGATTCATTTGGGTAGAACAACATTTTTGTGTCATTGAAATGGAGATAAACACACAGCACAATAGAGTTGTGCCAATAAGGTACTGAATACATACACGTATGGACATATGCACATATCCATGGCAATAATGTTAATAATATGATTTAATCTTGAACATCAAGTACTATGTTAAGGTTTTAAAGTAGTAAGAAAGACTAATGACTCAGATATCTTTCTTTTCCTGTAACTTTTTTAGTGTTGCCAGTTTTTAACTTTCTGTACAGACTTGTATTTCCCTAGAGGATCCGTCTGTACAATTAGGATGTTCTACTTTGTTGAAAAATAAAAGAGTATTATATAACTGTGGCCTCATTTATATAACAGGGGTTGCTGTGGTTTGTGTTTAACACAGGAGAGAGCTTCAAGAAAGTTTTTTAGAAAATGTAGCAGGCATTGTACCAGCTAAAACAGAGCAAATTTGGATGCATCCCATCTTCCTGCCAGGGATTAGTCAGCATGATTACACCTTTCTGAGAAATATAGATTAAGATATACAAGCAGTGTTTAATGCCATTGGTAACGGTAGTTGCAATGTGATAATCACCTGTCCAAAAGTAGTTGGATATTTTCAAAATTTTATATTTTATTTTTCATGTATAGTTTCTACCAAAATAATGTAAAAGATTAGTGGATAAGTAAGAAACAAAAGATTGCTTATATTTATTTCATGCCAGGAGGGAGCAATGTAAAACACTTCGGCTTCATTTATATATTGGTTAATTTAATTTCAGTGCAAGATTGTGTGTGTGGGTATGTGTGTGTGTGTGTGTGTGTGTTTTGTGTGTGTGTGTGTGTGTGTGTGTGTGTGTGTCTGTGTGTACGTGTCTGTATGCACGTGTCTGTGTGCATGGGCAAACACTTTCTGAAAATTCCAAGAATACAGGCGCAAGGAGACATGACAGGAATCTTTTTTTGCTAATCCTTGCCAAGTCCACTCTGACAGGACAACTGGTAAACCTACAGCCAGGAGGTACGCCTTTCAGCCCTCCTGAAGGTATGCTAACTGCTTTGTCAAGCTTTCTGTAAACTTTGCCACTTCAGTACTTGCCTGGAGACCACCACCAAAGTCATCAGAGAATACTAAAAATATTTAACTAAGGAATGCAACATTAAATCAAACTATCTTGCAAAGGACTTTGTTTGAAATGAGAAGCACCTCATCCCACCCCTCATCTCTTACTTTAAAAAGCTCAATGGCCTCGTTCTTACTATGGAAATCCATGCTTTAAAATAACATCTTCTGAAGCTCTCTGAAGTATAGAAGAAGACGCGCACATTTATATATGTGTAAAATATTTCTTCCTGCTTTTTTGATGTTAACACAAAACTAAGAAAACAGTTCTAAACATGGAGTTCACAGCTAACTTTGAACAAATTTGTAGTTTGTCATTTGTATCTACAAGTTCAAATCTACCACTCCCTATCTGTGATGTTGAGTGAAGTTCTTGTCTTTCTTACATCCTGGTTTATTTTGGTATTATTTTATTTAGTAAGAAAAATAGTAACATAAGCTACCACCTTAATTTATAAAGAATGTAAGTCAGTTTATTGAAGGGTTTTAATAAGGTACATAAACTGTATTGTTCAATTAATGGTTGATTATAAGAAAAAAGTATGAAATAGGGAAAGAGAATTTGGGCTTCACCTCTTACATTTCCAGTTTAATCACGTGTAGAGGTTGGAGCAGCTGGAGAAAGAATGCTTTCTAAGGGGTGGAATGCTAAAAAGAATTAGGCAAGCACAAATGAATAAATATTTCAGAAGCTCATAAAAATTACATAACACCACCATGAAGTTTTAGTTGTGGGGTGATTTTAATTTCTCTGCCTTTGCTTTCTTCACAGTGTCTCTTCCCTTTAAGGAAGCAATTCTCCAAGATCATAATAATTTTTCAGTTGTAGAAACTAAGCCGAAGAGAGGGGAGCTAACTTTAAGAACCTAGAATTATGCTAACTCATTCTTCCTATGCCCGGCAGAATCATAACTATGTCTGTCCGGCATCAGCGTCTCACGCCTCCTCCTCACAGACCAGTGCCAAAGGAATCCCCAAACATCCAGGTACTGTTTTCCTTTGCTCTGACGAATGCTGCAGCTTTGGTACCTCCTGTTTCTTCTCAACTGGAAAGGACATTTATTTCTACCCTGCTCATAGTTTATCTCCCTCTCCCTAGAATGCATATTCTACTATTAAATCTAAAACTGTCTGGACAGGCTGTTACAATGCCTCATGGAGAGGAATGTTGACTGGTTCCTAACATGAAAAAGACCTAACTCAGGAAAAGGTATGACAGGTGGCTCCCTGACAACATTTTCTTCTGACACTAGCAAACACTTTCTGTGTGCTGAGTGCTACAGCGAATGAATTTCTTAGTTCCTTTTCCTCTTCCTCTGCCTTTTTATGCAGTGAAGCTGCATTTCCATTTCCATTTGGAAATTGTTGAGATTTTCTTCTATGTTGACTTCCAATACAAATAATTCTGTAGGGGAATTGCAAGGAGGGGTGCCCTATAGTCCAACTTAAAAAAAAAAAAGTCAGCAAGAACACCTTAGCTTCTCTTCCAGATTATTTAAGTTGTTATGTAATAAATATATTGGATTCTTAGAGACAGGTTATATGCTGTTACTGTAATGCTACCAAAGAACTGTAATATACAACTATAAGGGGCTGAACAGATTGCAAGGCTCCTGCTCAGTGTTCATCTAATCATATTTAATCCCTAGGACAGTCTTATAATGAAAATAATATAATAAAGAGCATGAGTCTGAGCAATCTAATTTAACAAAGATTTAGAGAAATGAAGAAGTGATTTGAGGTTTCAAATACTGCCTTAATAGAAAGTTTTCAAGAATGTTTTTATTCAATAGTATTTTCATGGGGAAATTCCATGTATCAACAGATGGATTAGTGGTACATTGGCTGAGTAAGGTATTGTCCTAGCACTAGAAATAGTCCAGACAAGAGAGTAGACACAATTCCTGGATTCAGAGAGCTACTTATCTGTTGTGGAATATTAGTTAAAGATGTGTTACATTCTTTTATGCTGTGGAATATTTATTTAATGATGCAAAGATGTGTTACATTCTTTTATGCTGTGGAATATTTATTTAATGATGCAAAGATGTGTTGCATTCTTTTATGTTGCATTTGTTTAACTCTGTGAAGCTGTCTTACTTTGCCTGTCTAAAACACCTGATGGTCTAATAAAGAGCTGAACAGTCAACAGCAAGGCAGGAGAAAGGATAGGCGGGGCTGGCAGGCAGAGAGAATAAACAGAAGGAGAAAAAGAGGAGATCGAGGAACAAGAAAAAGGAGAAGGAGAGGAGGGCCCCGGGGCCAGCCACCCAGCTACACAACCAACCATGGAGTGAGAAGTAAAGAAAAGTATATAGAATAGATAAGGATAAAAGCCCAGAGGCAAAAGGTAGACAGGATAATTAAGAAAGGCTTGCTAGAAACAAGCCAAGCTAAAGCCAGGCATTCATAAGAAAGAATAAGCCTTCGTGTATTTATCTGGGAGGGCAGGCCCCCAAAGAGTAAAGAGCAAAGAGTCAAAAAAAAAAAAATCCAACTACACTCATTGGTGAAGATGACATACATTTAAAAATCACAATTAGGCTTGGAGACATAGTTCAGTCATTAAAGTGCTTGCCATATAAGCAGGTGGAACTGAATTTGAATTCCCAGCACTCACACGAAAAGCTAGGCATGGTGGCTGGCACACACCTGTCATCTCAGTGTTGAGAAAACAAAAATAAAAGGATTCCTTTGGTTTACTCTCAGGCAGTCTGTTTGGTCAATTGGTGAGCTCCATTTTCAGTGAGAAACACTGTTTCAAAAAATAAGCCAGAGAACAACTAAGTAAGATATTTTAACATCAGTCTCTGGTCTCCACACAGGCATGCACGCATATGCATATGCACATGGACACACACACACACACACACATACACACACACACACACACATACACACACACACACACACACACACACACACAGGAATGACAGTTAATGAGGTGTGCCAGGTATAGGTAGGTTTTCAAAGAGGACCAAATAGAGAAACGGAAGTCCAATTTCTACTCCACCCCCCACCCAAATAAGAGGGTCTTTCATGTCAATATAATACAAAAACAAATTAAATTTCAAATATTTTCAATGCCAAATGTAATGTTACTATAAATATAATATGCAAAACACATATATGCAATGATATTGATAAGTTTTTTGTACCCTGATAGGCCTCTCTGCCAAAGAAGCAAATCCGAATTAGACCAAATTAGGAAAAGGTGAGGTTTAATGGATAAAGCATTCCCGGGTGATTCCCCGGCCCCTGCAGAGAGGAGATGAGAATGAGAGACTGGAAGAACCACATGTCTGTTTTCTGGGATGCAGCTTATATACCCTGTGGGAGTGATCTTGAGCCTCTCTAGGGGAGGAGCTGTGTTTGGTGGGCTTTGAAGGGGTGGGTTTAGGAAAAGAGATGGGGGAGGGGAGTTGAGGCAGATCTTCTACCAGAATAGATATAACATGAAAAATCAATATAGAAACTCTGGAGATTGTTGTACTTTCATTGAAAATGATTTCTTTTCTAAAAGTTGCTTGATTTGGGTAAAGTGACCATGACCATCTGGAAACCTACTCTTGTAGAAGCTTCCTAAAACATGAACATATAGGTACATGTTTTGATGTCCCAGAATAAAGTAGTCACCTTGTTTTCTGTTGTGATTTCACTCCTCTTATCACTGAAATAGGAGTTTACTACACTCTAGGTTTTGTAGACTGAATACAAAATAAACTGCTTAATCATCATGACCACATTTGCATATTGGGTATTTTTAACTCTTGAAACTTTCTGAAATTTCAAGTTAAAAGCAGATCTTATCAGTCTTAAGTGGTTCACTTGAGATGTGAGAGCCTTTGACAGTTGATGATGTATGGCATCGAGAATCCAAACGAGACAAGACTTGAAGCTTAAGAAAGCTGAGGTCATCAAACCTTGAAAGACCAATATTCCAGAAAAAGAAGAGATTAAAGGGAAGTGAGAACAATATTTGTCCCTCTCTTCTTTTGGAGTTTTGCTGGCTTTGTGGTGTGTGTGTGTGTGTGTGTGTGTGTGTCTATGTGTATATGTGTGTCTATGTGTGTGTGTGTGTGTGTGTTTTCACTTGGAAAGTGAAGGATGGGATTGTGAAACAATGAAAACAATGACAGAATATATATATATATATATATATATATATATATATATATAATATACAAAATTATATCAGCTGGTGAATCTAAGGAGAAAATGTGAGCTTTGGATATTCTAAGTTTTAAAAAAGTCTTAGAAAAGGCCTGGAATTTGGGAGGTAAAATCTCTGTGTTGCTGTACCTTATCTCAGAATAAAAATTTCAAGAAGATTAAAAGGAATATACCTCAACATAATAAAGGCAATATACCACAATCTCCACAGCCAATTTCATGCTAAATGGAGAAAAATTCAGACAATTCCCACTAAAATCAGGACCAAGACCAAGTATGTCTACTGCCTACTCTTGTTCAATACAGTCTTAAAAGCCATTTGGAAACCAACTCTTGTAGAAGCTTCCTAAAACATGCACACACACACACACACACACACACACACACACACACACACACACATGTGAAAGTAGTTAAAATGGGGTTACCCTATAAAAAGGGCAATGACTCTACCAGATAACATAGCCTATCAAACAAAAAGTCCCATGCTAGGTATGGGATGCTTCTTCTGTGAGTTGTTGGTCAGTGGGGTTTCATAGGTCTCCCCAACATTGTAAGTTATTGCCATTGCTCTTGGCTGTCCTACAAAACTTGGTGGTAAGACTGTATTGCTGAAGACAACACATACGTGACTCATAGGACATGGGGAAATCAAGCTGACATTTCATCCTTATTGGTTAGCTTTCATAGTCCTAGAAAGGTCTCTGGATACACCAGAAATGTAACCAACAGTCTTACTCAGCTATGAACATTATGCACTACAGTAATAACTGGCTTGATAAGATATGCCCACTGATACAACAATGGCATGAATATTATTGGAATAACCAACAACTTTCTGCTTGAAGTTAAGGCCTGCTTGATGAGAGGGAAGTCGTGCTTAGTATAATTAACCAGTCCGAAAGTCCATGATTCCCTTGTCATAGGGAAAACCTAATACTATTATTTGCTAAATGGAAATTGTGATAAAGTGCTCCTCCCCCATCCCAGTTTTTGTCTTTATACCCAGATTAGTGTGCCTCTCTACCCTCATCAGAGAAGCTTCTTTTTCAAGTATATGAGGATGAATACAGACATCCATCACTGCTCAATATGTAAAGAAAAAGAGACTGTAAAGTGATCAGCTCTAAATGAGACACCTATAGCAGACTCTTTCCCCAAGACACAGATATTATCACCAAAAAGGTGGCAGTAAAGCTGGGAGCAAGAGAAGTGACCTTCCTCAAGGAAGAGCACACCAACTGGTTGTCCAGCGCCAAAAGATCGGTCTTGAAAACATACATACAAGTAACGTCATAGGAACTAAAAAAGATCTATATCTATATCTATATCTATATCTATATCTATATCTATATCTATATATTCACATATAATAACAATTAGTGAAAAAAGCGGCAATGAATTTGAAGGACAAGTGGGACCTGTATATGGGAGGGCTTGGAGGGAGGAAAGGGAAGGGATGAATGATGTAATTATGTTATAGTCACAAAAATAGAAAAAGAAAGCTAAAAACAAAATTTAAGATGTCAGAAAAGTTGTAAGAGCCAGAGGTCATGGACATTTTCAGTGAAACAATGTTTGCAGGACATAAGAATGCCATTGCATACATGAAACCACAGAGGCTGTGAGTACGTGTTCAAGATCTGGGCAAGATCAAATCCACCAAACTCCCATCCTGGAAGTAGGAAGGGTTCACGAAGCCCCTCCCATAGCTCAGGAGCTACTGGCAAGTGCTAGTTCCTAGGGGAGCAAGAGTCAGTTTTCTTTAGGGATGTGAACCTGGAGAGGTTGCACATGCTCCAGTAGATGGTCCTACACCCAAGCCCACACAGGCAGAACTAAGTCATCCCATAGAGCACATGAAGTTGGGAAGCAAAAGTGATTGGCGGAGGGGAAGGAACTGAATGAAGGGTGGATTGTGGGGTTGGATTCAACCAAAATACATTGCATCCATGTATGAATAACTCAAACACAAAAAATAATTTAAGAACAAGATATACTGTTTCTAAATAGATTTGAAATTCAGGATTTCTTGGGGGAAATTCTTTGCAAAGTTCAATTTATTAAACATACAAGAGAAGGAAAATCTATATACACATCTATTAATTTAAAATATTTCCCAGAGAAAACTCCAGACATACACGGTATTTATTCCAAGCATTCAAAGAAGTTATAGCATCAGTCTTACACTATTCTTCCAGTTCCGCAAGCCTTAGAGAGGGGGATGTTGATGTCTCATTTAGGGCTGAGCACTCAGCAGCTGCTTATTCTCAGCACCTTAGTTCAGCTACGTGTTTCTGCACTGACCATGGTCTACCCCAAATAGAAACTTCTCCAACCAAGGCTGGGAGCAACATTAATCAGATTGTCGGCTCTCATTTTCGACTATCTTGAGTTCATTCCATACCCTTGAGGGTTTCTTGGTGATGATACAATTCATGATTTTAGCATGGGATGGTTGTCTTTTATTTGAAACACTTATGAAAGCATCCTTGGGTTCCTTTTTTTAAAAAATTATGTATTTTTATTTGATGTGTATGGATATTTTGTCTACAATTACTCATGTGTACCACATGTGTACATGGTACCTGTGAAAGTCAGAAGAAGGCATCAGATTCTCTGGAAGTAGAGTTATAACAGTGTAAGAACCTTGTGGGTATTGGGAACTGAACCCAGGACTTCTACAAGAGCAGCAAGTACTCTTAATTGCTGAACCATCGCTCCAACCCCTCCCCACCTCATCTTTTAGATTCTTAAAGTGACATCACTCAGGAATCCCAGAACACATAATATTATGTTTGGAAAGATGCGGATAGAAATCTACTGGTCATTATTGGTATTAATATGCACACGCATTTGAAAACATATTTACATAACCATATATAAAACTGGATTAAAGTCTTTAAGTGGGGAAAAATGAGTAAGTTCTGGCAAAGTTGTATACTATGCTTTGATTTTTATACAACCAAAAGAGACTTTTAATTATGTGTGTATAGGAGACTCTAGGCAATGTGTGCTCTACAATATGGTGACTAGAAGGCACATATGGGTAATTACATTTACATTAATTAAACCAAATAATAGTCATAAGTGACAGGGTCACTTTATACTGTAGTATAACATATGCAGGTATAATTTTTCAGTTTATAATTTCAAATTAAAAACCTAAACAAATGATGAATGCATAAAATTTTTATTTTAAATGAATCTCCTCCATCTCATCAGCCACATGTTCAGTGCTCAATATTCACATACAGTGCCACACTGGGTCCTGTTAGATCATTTCTGCCACCGTAGAAATTTCCATTTGACATTCCTGCCCAAGAAAATTCTGAAAGTTACACACTAAACTCACAATATCAGGACTGGAGATGAGGATGAAGAGGTTAATAGTATTTCACTGTATACTTTTGACCATTGGCTCCTTTAAAACACATGTGACCAAGCAATTTTTAACTAGGTAAAGTCAAACTAAAATATGTTATTTGGATTCCACACTTAGGCTGTGGAGGGGGGGTTGTTTTATTTTTGTTGTTGTTGTTGTTTTATTTTTTAAGATTTATTTATTTATTTATTTATTTATTTATTTATTTATTTATTTATTTATTTATTATGTATACAGCACGTATGACTGCAGGCCAGAAGAGGGCACCAGATCTCATTACAGATGGTTGTGAGCCACCATGTGGTTGCTGAGAATTGAACTCCGGACCTCTGAAAGAGCAGTCAGTGCTCTTGACCTCTGAGCCATCTCTCCAACCCTGTTTTACTTTTTTGAAGCTTTGTTACAATACTTTTGCCTATTTTTTGTAGCCAAATATTTGGCAAGTTATTTAAGGTCTACAGGTGAAGTTTTAATCCTTATGAAGTAAGAGGACAAGATGTGCACATGATAAAGAACTGATATTCAAATACTTGAAGGGTATAAAAACATATAATTCAATTCTAGCCTTTCCTTTTAGGCATGCGTTTTTTGTTTTTTGTTTTCTTTATCACTCACAGCTGAACTCACAGAGATGCGGATGAATCTCTGTCTCCCAAATGCTAGGATTAAAGGCATGCCACTGCCTGACATCTATGTTTAATATAGTGGCTGGCTTTTCCCTCTGATTCCCCAGGCAAGCTTTCTTTATTAGAACACAAATAAAATCTCACCACAGACAACTCCAGGTGTGGGTCCTCTGTTCCACCTTGTTTGAGGCCAGGACTCTCTGATTGTCATTGTGTGTGCATACACCAGGCTAGCTGGCCCATAAGCCTTTGTGGATTCTGTCTCCACATCCCATCTTGCTGTAGGAACACTAGTTTTGCAGATGTGTGTTACGGCACACTGCTTTAACATGGGTTTGGGGAACTTGTATTGGAGTCCTTGAGTTTGTACTTTAAGCATTTTACACACGGAGCCATCTCTAGCCAAAGATCATTCTCGCGTTCCAAATTCCAATAGCTGAGTGTCTGTCTAAGAGCCAATTTCCTGTTTTCTCCAAATCCCAGTCGTGAAGTTATTTGTCTGATATTTTCTGTAACGGCTTTTCAGCCAGAGCCAAGATTTAAATGAGTGCCGAGGATTTTCTAGAACAGACATTCATAAGCCATTTGTTGATCGTTTGCATTTAGCAGGTCCGAACCGGACTTTGGGCTTCTAGATTTAAAAAAATATCCAGAGCTTCTTATCCATTGGTTTTCTCACAGATTGGCTCCATCTCTTTTTAAGCTTGTATTCCCCATTGACCTGTTTCTCAACTAACTGAGTCATCCCTCTGCTGGTGGTAGCAACATCACTGCCTATTTCTCCACTCCCACTGCAAGATTGGAAGGGCTAGGAACCCCTATCTTCTCAGGCCAAAGATTTGTTTCATCAGTGAAAGCGTCAACCCTTTCTGAAAAATGAGGTGTTAGATGCATCAGGGCCTTAGGAAGAAATGCAAATTATTACTCGTTATTTTGCACATTTCTCTATGCACTACAGAAGAACTGAGCTCCATGAATACTCTGTTGCACGTACTAGGAGCTGAGGCAGTGATAGATTTATAAAATGCTCCTCAATGTACTCTAAGGCAAATTCTAAATGTGTTGCAATACTCATCTTAAAAGCTGAAATTTTCAGGACAGATGCTTACCATAAGAGAACACCAATACAATGAGAAAGAACATCTGGGAGTCAGTAAACAATCATGGTCAGTGTCCTATGGGGCTACTGATAAAATGATGTATTTTAAAACTTAATTTATGACCAAATGGATGGACAGGTACAGGTTGTTTAAAGGTTAGCAATTATACACTGTGGAGAAACTTCTGAGAAAATAAACTCACCTTATGTTTAAAACATACAAAAACAAAAAAATAGTGACACACTGCCAGGAATCTACTCCTCACCACTCCATCCCCAAGACAAGGAAAATTATGATTGCTTACTTAAGCATGGACAAAAATATTCTGAAAAATCTCAGATGGTTTACAATAAATTCTTATAAAGTTTCTATTGCATATATATTATATATTATTATAAAGATTTATATATATATATATATATATATATATATATATATATATATATTCCTACTTTGTATTTCTGGTTTCATTAAAAAATGAACACAGAAAGAAAATATATCAACAGAAAAATTAAACAACATATAAAATGTTGAAATTCTTGATTTAGAGGTTCACAAACTTTAACTGTGCTAACTAGAGAACTTAATCAAATAAATATAATTTTATATATGTGACATATATTTACACATATGCACATTCATACAGAGAGAGAGAGAGAGAGAGGGAGGGAGAGGGAGAGAGAGAGAAATCTTTTCTCTGATCTGACTAGGAGGTTTATAAGGAGACCCAGAAAACTGAAATTTTAATGACAGTAGAGGGTACAGATGATTTTTGGACCATATCTTGAGAAATAATGGTCCAAACCAACTAACACCATACATCATGATTTCATACTACCTTTTCCAACCATTTTACTATAAATATGGGTGAGATAGGCAATAATTAGAAACCAGTAGGCATTTTTTGTGTTTCAGCAGGTGTTTTGAACATGTTGTGATTGTTTTGTTTTTATATGAATTTTGTTAAGAAGCTCTCTCTCTTGATTCCTTTAAAAAATGAATTAGTGGTGATGAGTGGAAATTGAAGGTTTAGTTTCTGACCGCTGATCTCAACACTCTTAACTGTGACCCGCAAGTAACGGGGGGTTTTGACATGAGGAACTGTCAACAAGAAAGGTCCTGAGTGTTGGTGAAGTTTATTGCCAGTGTAGAATCTCATTTTATTTTGTTAACCCAGGGTCTTGTCATTTAGTCCATGCCATCAACTAGTTGATGATCCTCCTACCTGTGTGCATCCCAAGTTCTAGGATTACAGATATGTGCCACTGGGCTCAGAAGAATCTGTCCTATATGAGGATTTGATACGTGTTATGCCCCATCTTGAAGCATTATTACTCTGCCTTTTATTCTAGAATACTAAAGGTATAGTATTTTGCAGAATAACAAAATAATCAAAGAGAGGAAATTAAAGGAGTGTTGTTAACAAAATTACTTCTTCCCTCAATGGAAATTAGTATTTTAAACTTAAAAAAATAGTACATTGTTACACTTTGAGGCACCACACAGGGGAAGGTTTGCTTTATACACTTAGATCTCACATCCTCAGTTTCTTATTTATATGTAGAAACACTTTTATTGATCCTTCCTAAGTCACAAAATATAACAACTATTAATAGAACGTTCATATTACCTTAGATATCATAAGCAATCTAGAGATTTAAAATATATGATAGATGTGCTAGGTATGGTGGTACATGCCTATAGTTCCAACTGCTTAGGGGGTTCAAGCAGGAAGACCAGGATTTGGAGCCTGCCTATGCAATGTAGTGAGAGTCCACTTTTTAAAAATAAACATACATGTGGAAAGATGTACATGGGTTATATGAAAATGCTGTGCTAAATTTAAAAGGGAATTGAGCATCTGTGAGGTTTGGTATTTAGATGATCCTGTAACCATCACCATGGTTATTAAAGAATAACCATATGGGATGGGTGAGTAAAAGAACATTAGCTTGTAATTGCTAAATTATATTCCTGTTAAAAATTAAATTTCACTTCATACTATGATTGTCATAGCTTGTAATAAATCTTCTAAATTTATTTATTTTTATTTTATGTGCATTGCTGTTTTGCCTGCATATATGTAAACGTGTCAAATTCCCCGGAACTGGAGTTACAGACCGTTATGAGCTGCCATGTAGTTGCTGGGAATTGAACCCCGGTCCTCTAGAAGAGCAATCAGTGCTCTTAACCACTGAGCCATCTCTCCAGCCCCATAATAAATCTTTTATTTACATATGAGAGCAATTTAATAGACTAGTTTCTGGAACACATAACAAATTTAGTTAAATTTGAACTGCTAAGAAAGATTGAGTAAAAGAAATACAGTGCCTGAACACCGGCCTACCAGAGGAGTAAAACATGAAATAGTAGAGATAGCTGAGCTAACCACAGATTTCCATGACTCTAATTCTTCCCAAAGCTGAGTATGACGTTGTAAAAAGTTATAGTCTCATCCAGTCTTATACATGCTTACATATATACTCATATAGGCTATATTCCATGCTTGGAAGCATCCATGCTTGCAATGAATTCTTCTTTCCCTGTAAATAATAATACCTAGAAAGTACTCAGCTAGTCACTGTGCTTTTCCCACTTTGCAGAAAGAAGAGGCCAGTTCCTGCTTCCAGCCTGCTACCTGATGAGATCACCTCAAAGTGAACACCAAAGTCCTTATAGATATTTGGAACAAGATGGTCTCGTTTATCAAATAAAAATAGTAGTCTGTCTAGTGGCGTATTTTAATATTTTTTTTTTTTTTAGAAAATTTATAGCTGTTATTTGTCTAAAGGAAATCTAAGTGCAACTTTTAGAGTCCAGGAAGTGAAGAACAGAGCAGGTTCCCACCTAATCACAGTTAAGCTAAAACAATAGTAGAGTCTGCTTCTGTTGAGTCACGGAGAGCTTGTTTTGTTCTGTTTCAATGCATTCCCTAGGGAATACCTACAGGAAAAACTGGAACAAACCTTCTCCCACCATTGTGCTTTGAAAGGCAAAAGAGTAAACAAACAAGGCTCGCCCTCTATGAGCGTCTTAGCTGTTGACTCTGAGTGCTGTGGTTGTTAGTGGATGGGCAAATTCCTAGAGGCTTTCTCAGGGACTGTCAAATGAGTTCTAAAATGTGGCCTTTTATCTCAGTGTCTCTTGTCACATGACTGCAATGCAACATGATACTCAGCCCTGAGCTATCCTCAAAGAGCAGACTGAAAGGACAGCTGTCTGCATGACCTGTCATACAAATGCCTGTGGGTCAACACCAGCATCTGAAGACTGTGGTCTAGCATCAAGCTCATCTATGAATTCTCAGCTAAGGATTGACTGCAGGATAAAGAGTTGTGATCACTTTAAGGAAATAAAAATCTAAAAACTGGCAAGTATGAAATTCTCAAAGAATCAAAATAAAGTTTAAAAACCCATAATCTAGAAATTGGGCCACTGAGGAGGTTCAGTGGATAAAGCCCTCGCCACACTAACCTGATGACCCGAGTTCACTTCCCTAGAACCCATGTAAAGGTGGGAGGAAAAAGTTGACTCTGCAGAACTGTCTTCTGCATACCTTAACATACACATCACCCCAACACACATGCATACACGTCCCAGACAATAATAATACATTTTAAAGCTAAAATTCTAGAAACACAAGACTGGAAAGATGGCTCAGAGGTTAAGAACACCTGTTGCTCTTGCAGAGGACCAGAGTTCTATTCCCAGTACCACGTGGTAACTCACATCCCTAACTAAAGTTCTCAGGGATCCAATGTCCTCTTTTGGCCTCCACAGGCACCAGGAACACACATGGTATACAAACATACATATAAGCAAAACACCTATACAAGTAAAATAATTTTTTTTTAAATTGTAGAAACACATGCAATTTTATATTGATAAATAAGCTGTATGCAAGAATTCTGAAGATTTGATTTTTTTTTGTCAGTGTAAAATGCAGCATCTAATATATTGACAGTAATAGCCCTTGATATTACTTATAAAGGAATATTAAATGCTCAAAGTTTCTTAGCATGGTTTTTGAGATCACAGTGTTGATGGGCAACCAATCAACATTTTCAAAATATTAAAAATTAACAGTGCATAGAAGGAAGAGTTAATTCTCTAGTGTTCAAAATAACATAAAACCCAACATAAATAAGTATATTTTTAATCAGTATAGAAGAATTAGAATAAGAAATATCCTAGAGTAATAGTGAGACCTCCAAAATTTATTAGGCTAACCTTGTGTGCAGCCCATTGTAATAAGTGCTATATGGGATTAAAATAACAGGTAGATTTTTGGAATATATTTCATAGGAACAAAGTAAACATGTCAAACATATTCTGAAAATAAATACCAAATAATCTCAACTTTTCCCTTGCATCTCCCAACTCCAAAATTTAAAACTGTTATCTTTTCTTGACACATGGGCTTTTTAGGTTTGTTTAGTTTGGTTTTGATACAGGGTCTCCTTATATTGCCCTGGCTGCCCTGGAACTCATTACATAGACCAAGCTGTCCTTGAAGCCATACAGATCTGCTTCTGTTTCCAGAATGCAGGAGTTACTGGTGTCTACCACCACGATGGCATGCCTCATGTTATTGTCATAAGGAACACACAACATCAGACTTTATTCCTGTTAAGGTAAAGTTGAAAAGTAATTCCTGTTTTTCTTGCCTTGGTCTTTGGAGAATCGACTGTCATATTTGAGCATTCCAATCATGCAGCTATCACAAAGGCTACAAGACTCAGTTTAAACATTTATATGCATATAGACATGTATGGTTTATGTGCATTTTACTATGTTGATTCATAAACAAATAATTACTATGTTGTCACAACAGCTCCTGTGAATAACCGCTGTTCATAATCAATGAGGAAGAAATGTGCTGCTCCACAGGCAGCAGCATCTATGTCCTCGTGGGGTCTGTGGTGTTCCCATCCATCTTCTAATACACTCACTCATGATATTTGTGATGGATCCGACTTTGCTTTTAAAAGTTTTTACACGCCTTTTCTTTTCTTTTCAACTTATTTTGTGTGCATTGGTGTGCATTGGTGTGAAGGGGTCAGATCCCCTGGAATTGCAATTACAAACAGTTGTGAGCTGCCATGTAGGTGCTGGGATTGAACCTGGGTCCTCTGGAAGATCAGCCAGTGCTCTTAACAACTGAGCCATCTCTCCAGGCCCTATAGATGCCTTTTCTAAGTATAACTTATGCCTCTGTCATCATCAGCTACTTTTAATGGAGTCTTTGTTTCTCGGCTAACCCTTTATAAAACTGGGGGCAGGGGCAGTTTCTACATATAGTGACTAGCACTAGATTCTTCAAGACTCTAGCTCATATCTAACTCCCCATGACTCTGATAGCCTTGTTCTTCTTCCCAGATCCTTGTTCATCATTGTTGTGCTCAGTTGCTGTAGCAACTAGGAAAAGGCATTCGTTAAAAATACTTAGCAAGCCTTTTATTTTTTTTTTTAAGCAATAAAAATATTCTTCCTGGGTAAAACAGATTAAGCAAAGGGATACCTCCAGCACGAACAGAAAGTAACATATCACACATCACGGAAAAAATCCATCTGGGAAATGCATTGAGATGCCATTTACTTCGTGAAAATTTGCAAGCCGAACCAAGAAAGTGGAAGCCCATCGGCTTTCGTTGCGTGTCTTTTCCTGTCGTCGAAGCACGTGACTCCAGAGGGCAGCCTGAAATGGAAAGCCTGGCAGCTTTCCTTGCTGATTTTTGCTTCTGCTTTTGGGTTTGTTTTTTGTTTTTTTGTTCTGTTGTTTTGTTTTGTTTTGTTTTTTTAGTAAGTAGTTTCGCTGTGTTTTAGAACTGGGAATCTACATGGTGGACAGACAGAAGACAGCCGGGTATGAAAGAAGGAGAGATTGGAGCTAGCACACTGTAGCGCTCACGGAAATAGAATGGCTGGAACGGGCTGCTGGCACCTGATGTATGATTGTGCTGAAAATAGAGACGGGAGGAAACTAACATTCGCAAGGGCTCAGGAAGGCAAGCACCACGGAGCACACGCCCCGTCTTCTCTAGTCTACACCGGCATCCCTCCCAGCTCTCTTGCTGCAGAGCCAGCCCCCCCCCTTCTCTCTCTCTCTCTCTCTCTCTCTCTCTCTCTCTCTCTCTCTCTCTCTCTCTCTCTCTCTCTCTCTCTCTCACACACACACACACACACACACACACACGTCCAACACTGACTTTGTCCACCTTGTTGCTGCTGGAAAATACACACATATTTTTCCAATCTGATGACCTCCGAAGAGTTCTTGGGCCTTCTGGGAAGAATTGCTTCCTCAGCAGAGACTTGCAAAGATAAATGGCGACCCCTCTCTGCTTTGCCCTTTCCCATCTATGACGCGATACCCGCGGCTCCTGCGGAAGAAAGTCACACACACTAACACACGTGTGTAAAGCCACCCAAAGCCTGCAGCAGCCAAGACTCTCTGACCTCTGCCGTTCCAGGGCTTGAAGAAGAGAAAGCGTTTTGAGTTGAAGTCATTTTCCTCTGAGTGTGTTGTTTCCGCAAGTCACATGCACCCTAACTGAACAGCCTTGCACCAGGCACCGAAGCCTGACGCTCTTGATGCTTACGACCATCCTGCTAGCTAGCTAAGCATTATCCCAAGCCTTTTTAGAAGAAAAAAAAGTAACTGTGGCTCAGAGAGATTTGTCCAAAGTCTCCAAAGCTAAGAACAGAAGTCATGGTTAGAATCTGTCGGTGCACCTGGGTGTCTCAGGATTCTTTTGTTTCTCGCTATTCCATCCCTTCAGTAGGACTTAGAATTTGAGTCTGACAGGTAAAGCACAGGCAGGAATGTCTTTGTTCTGAGACTATGGAAGGCACTAGAAGAGGTAAGGATTGGCCATTCAGACTCACTTTTAAAATGAGACTGATGTTATACACAATTCTTTTAGAGTTAAGCAGCCTTGGCATTTATTTCCACAGTCACAATTTAAGATAGGCTGTAATTGGACGTGTGGGTGCTTTGCATCCTGCTTTCCGTCTTCATTAACGATCTCTTTCCTGGGACTCTATCCCTTCGTTAGCTGGAAGTCCAACAACTTAACTGGAATTGTTTTGAAATCTGCCTCTGGCAAACACGGAATGCTTTTAAGTCCTCTCATTTGAAAAACCGCAGAATATCTTTAAGGCAGGAAAGAAAAAAAAAGAATGTCAGAGCATTTAACACCCTCCCCCTACCTTTTTAAATCTTACCTGATAATTCAAGTTGATTATTGATGGAACTCTTCCATAGAAATGGATTAGGAAGGCCAAGGATTCTCTTCCTGTGTTCACCATCTCTCTACTCTCTTTAAATCTCTAACAAATGGACCCTTGTCATTGGTCTCAATCTTGGTCCCCTTTGGTCTGCATGAACTGAATCTTTGCTACATAGGATTACCTCATTGGGAATTTTTGCCTCTCTCTTTTTCTTCTTATTAGTAATATTCTCTGGGCAAACTAACATAAGGTTTATTAATGATGATTTAAGGTTAAGTTTGATGATCCAAAGTTAAGTCTTAAGGGCATGCACACATGTAGACTGATACATTTACAAGACTTATTCCAGACAAATAACATCTGTGTCAAAATTTCAGCCAAAGTCAGATGACACCAAAAGAGACAAAATTATGCCACATGGATGTCTGCCTTCTATCCCAGCCAGCCACAGGGACAGGCCATTTGTCTAGCAATCCTAAAACCCAGAAAGTGCAAAGGAAAATATTACAATACATGCCCAAATAGGAAATGGAACTTCTGGGAAACATTGGCTTAAGAAAGACTACATTGGGCTGGAGAGATGGCTCAGCAGTTAAGAACACTGGCTGCTCTTCCAGAAGACCTGGGTTCAATTCCCAGCTCCCACATGGCACCTCAAGACTGTCTGTAACTCCAGTTCCAGGGGATCTGACATCTTCACACCAATGCACATAAAATAAAGTTTTAGAAAAAAAGAGAAAGATTGCATAATAAAAGGTTAGGCCAGTCACCGTTGTTTTCCTAAACATACATTAACAGTATAAGCATCCACCGTGGGCAAAATAAGTGACCACATTCAACCTTCATTCTTTCCGGTCCAAGCCACCCATCTCTATTGACTAGAATCACTAGAGTAACGACCCGTCTTCCAGCCTCTACTGTTCTAACACACATCTGCCTTCTCACTCTCTTCTCTGACTAACAGTTTGGACTGTGATTCTAAGAACCAAATTAAACGAGCCTTTCCTTCTGCTCACAATGCCCCCGTAGTTCTCGTGATCCCTAGAGGCAAAGGTCATAGTTATGAAATTATTTTGAGGCCCTTCATTTTCCTTCTCTCTTTCCTTTCATGCACATCGAATTGTTCCACTGCCCCTCCTGCTGAAGCAAGTTTTCTGTTGCCAGAAAAAACGAAGACACACCCCTCTTGCGCTCTTCTCATCCACCTTTGCTCACATGTGTGCTCTTAGAAGGATCATAGAATAACCTTATTTAAGATTTCAAACCTTCCAGTACCCAAACATTTCCCCAAACTTTATCCCCTTCCTTGCTTCATTTCTCACCAAAGCACCCCATAGCAAATACAGCACACTTCTGTTTTTTGAGACAAGTTTTCACTGTGTCACTCAAGCTGGTCTGGAACTCCAGGTCTTTCTGCCTCTCCCTTCCACATGCTGGAATTACTGTCATGTGCCACCACATCCATCCAGCTCCTAACATTTCACTGTTTAAGATTTTTTTTAATCAATTTTTAAATTTTTTCTTTTGTATTGGTTCAAGCCCTTCACTAGACTGTTAGCTATACAAGGGCATGAGTTTTGCCTGGTATGTATTTATGTAATCAATATTCCATCAGAAGTGTGTGCAACCACCATCAATGTCCAAACATTGTGCATGAGTCCATTTTGGATGCTCCAGCTCCAGGGAAGGAACTGATTGAATTCACTTACATGGTGGGCTCAGCTATCACTTCGAAAAATAGAAAAAGCATACACCTGAGGCCAGCTAACATTCAGAACAATAAGAACTAATCAAGTGTTGCTTTCTTAAGACACAGATAGCAAAATGAGATAACAAAACGATTGAGCATGTGAAAAATAATAAACCCTTAATTAGGTAATAAGTAAATTAAAATTTTTCCTGGCAGACATTCATTAAATACCTGTGAAATAAGTATTCCCCCAACTTGCCCATTTATCTGAAACATTTGCTATAAACCTATAAATTTATGTGGTTCCAAATAACTTAAACAGAAAAAATAGTTTATTGAAATTTGATTGAAATGCTGAAAAATCAGACTCTGGAGATGATAAAGAATGAAAGAAGAGAGCTGGCCTGGTGGTTAAGAGCACTTAATGCTCTTGGAAAGGACCTGAGTTCTTCCCAGCACCCATACGGTAACTAACAACTGCCTCCATCTTCAGTTCCAGGGGATCTGACTCCTTCCTCTGACCTCTGTCGGCTCCTGCACATAGGAGGTGCACAAGCTTACACACAGGCACTCACTCGTACGCACAAAATGCATAAATAAATAGTTTTAAAAGCATGAAAGGACCCAGATTTGCAGAATACGCTGGCAGTATGATGCCATCACCCCACTGAGGAAATATGCTCTCTCATTGTTCTACCTCTAACACCGTGAACAGCCTTTAAGTGTGTTTACCTTTGCACACGTTCTCTTGTGAAAATCATCCAGTTGGACCATTCTAGATCCTAAGACAATAATCCAGTTGTCCGGGGCTAGGAAGCTTCATCACTCTATCTTCCATACGGGTGGAAGGCTGTGTTTTGCCTCAGTTAAAGCTTTTATTCGCTAAAGGATCCTCAAACCTGTGGATGAGTCTAGACCATGGGCAAGCAGAAATTAAGATGCTCAAAACACATTAAAACCTAAGAAAGTCCAGATTGAATCTATAATTATAAATAGAAAATGGCTTTGGTTTGCTTCTCTTTTATTTTTTTCTATAATGTTCTAAGTTTCCCCAGTGATGTGAATAATTATATTAGCTTATTTATGATTTTGGCTAAAGAAAATTAACACAAAATCATAGTAAGTTAATAAAAATTTTAGCCAGACCTCTATTTTCCCTTGAGGCAGGCTGTGGTCTGTGGTCTATCAGTATTCATGCGGTAGAATTAGATATGAGTGGATTGGGAGATCTTCAGTGAACTGCCTGACTTCTTCAGGGTAACTTTTATCCAAAGCCCAACATAGCATCGGTTTTGTGTTCCAACACGTTCACACAATAAAATAAGACTCATTAATTGAAAGCAGATGTTCATCTGACCAAATCATTATTTGTTCTTTTTCCCAAAGAGAAGTAGTCACGCATAGTATTAAACTAAAATTAAAATTTATGATCTAAGTATTTTTATTTGGCATGGTGTGCGAGCCACATGCCCTTCTGCCCAGTGGGCTGCTCTGCAGTGTGACTTTTCCACTCTTCTCCAGACTTATGTAATCTTAGCGGTTCTTCTGACCTTTGTGACTTTCAAGCCTGTTCCCTTAGATGAAGAACAGTTAGTTCTTGATTTTGATCTTTTGAATGTAAGGAAGTCAGAGTTACCTAGGTAGAAAGCAACAAGAAAAGAAAGTCCTTATGGAATTAAAGTCCATATGGAAAGCACAGGGAACAGGTGCTGGCATTGAAATAAGTGATGTATGAATACTGCTAACAAAACATTTCTACCACCCCTTCAAAGACTCAAAGATATCATGCAAGTGGAAGTGGAAAGAATCTAAGAGATGGAAGATAGGAAACAGGGCTGCAAAGTGCCATTTTCTGAACAGCACACAATCCTTGCAATTATGAACTCACAATCAGCTGTGATTACCTGTACAGGGCCTGCATAAAAATGGGTCCGTCAACAGTCATGTGTGAGTAGGAGAGAGATTCAGGGTACCCTATCCCTTACTTCTGAATTAGCTATTGACAACTCTCGAGAGAAAGGAGAATCATTGTCTTTAAGCTGTGTGCCCACTGGCGAGCTCGGCCAGTGCCAATGGGTAGTTCCAATCCCATGTTCTCCCAGCTAGCCCCAGTTAAAACCAATGGACCACAAAACAAAGAGGCATGAATCTGGCAAAAGGGAGGAACTTGTAAGGAAGGGGGAATGTTAAAATATTCAGCTGAAATACTCAGGATATAAAATACAAAAAACAAAAATCCTTGATTAATAGCCTTATTATTCAGCCCTTGACAAAACAGTTGAAAATTACCCAGCGTCCTTTGGGGGTGAGGCAAAGTACCTTGGGTGAAATGTATACAACTCTAGTTTTGTCATGCTAACCAATGCGTTTGAGTCACCCAGTCCCTGCACCCGGTCCCAAGGTACCCCTACCCTTTCTCCCTGCTTCAGCTCCCGGGTTAGAAATGACACCATGTTTTCCCATAGTTTGCAGTACTTTATCTGACTAACAACCCTTCTCTAAAGTCCTAGTGTATCTCCTAGATGTTCTGATGGACATGGAAAAGGGACAAAGGTATGCTCTCCCATAATGTTTGTTTCATCTGACCTTAAGCAACACTGATTCCCTTCCTGTAGCCATCCACATCCCTTTCCCAACGCTATGATGGAATCTGTTGGTTATCTTACATAGTGAGAATTTCAGTCTCATTAGGCAGGGCATGTATGGCCACAGGAGAGTGGTGACAAGATTTGGGCTCACGCGATTCTACCCTGTTGGAGGTATTTAATGGTTCATTTTTTATAGCAAACTTCCCGAGAGGCCTACATTCTAGAAATACTGAAGATGATTATTTCAATGTCATTTGAATATCAAAAATTTAACTGACTATTATTATAATGAGATAATACTTGCAGCTGGGATTTCACTTGTTCCATTTTATGGTCTGGGAATTGAAGCTAGGGCTTCACATATTTTTTGAGTTTATTTTAAATGGCTAAAAGTATTTAATTCTATGTCTTTCTCACTCTCTGCCTCTCTGCCTCTCTGTCTCTCTGTCTCTCTGTCTCTCTCTCTCTCTCTCTCAACTCTGAGTGTGTACACACGCGCATGCATGTGTTCAAAGCTCTTAGCATGAACAATACCCTCATTACTATTTCCTAAAACAAGTTTTATAGCCATCATTTCCAGGCCTTTTTTTGTTATGTCTGCATTTTTCAAGAACTTTTTTTAAAGTCCCAGTAGTTACTTAGTAAACTATTTCATTTCTACTTAGTACATCTGCTTCTGAAAGGCCATTGCTTAGAAACTGAAGTTCAGCATTTGAGGAGACTTTTTGCTTCAATACCTAATGGCCTTACTGTCCATTAACAATCAAATTTTATTGCACCTCTACTACATATGAGTTCTGGAATATTGACTTGGAGAAAAAATATGCTAAAAAACTGTAAGCCAAGCATAGTGACTCATGCTTGGAATCCAAAATTTAGGAAGCCAGGTCAGGAAGATTGCTGTGAGTTCCAGGTTAGCCTGGGCTATCAGCAGAGATCTTGTATCAAAAATCATAACCAAACTAAAAAATATTTAGTATGATTCATCCCCCAAAATGCCTAACATCTTATTCAAAGAAAGAAGTGCCTGGTTCAGAGTCCACTTGCCACATTAAGAAGAGCTAAGCAGGGTCATTGTCTCCTGTGCCCTTGGGCCACCGCTGATCTGTGCAGATACTTGGGAACATTCTTGACACAATAAACCTTCAGCTACGTGTGCTTTGATGCTGTTAGATGTTCTTAGGTCCTAGGAACTGCATGGGGCCAATGGTTGATTTGTGGTTCAGTGAACACGTAGTGACTTTCTTATTTAACTAGTGGGGTTTCTCCCTTCACTGAGGCACACGAGCATTTAGAAACTATTTTTGAGAACAGAAAGATATAGAGTGTAGCTTTCTTAAATTGCAGTTTTTGTTGTATGGTGGTGTCTTAAGTGACCGCGCTGAAATCATTAGCCATCGGAACACCTTAAAAACTGAGCGCTTGAGGGTAGAGCGATGGTTCAGTGGGTGGTGGTGCTTACATATGGGCCTGAGGACCTGAGTGCAATCTCTGGATCCCACAAGGTGGCAGGAGAGAACAGACTCCCAAGACTTCTCTGCGGTCCACACATTACATGCACAGACTAGGGTGGACAAATGTGCGTGTGTGCGCATACGTGTAGTGTGTGTGTGTGTGTGTGTGTGTGTGTGTGTGTGTGCACTCCCACACACAATGGAAAATAGACCCTTTTCAAATAAATAAATAAATAAATAAATCTACCTTCGTTAGTATTTTACTGATAGAAGTTAGTTGGTGTAAACATTTTAAAGGAGGATTTAGAAGTATTCACAGCCTGTTCATCATCAATTATGCAACTGTAAAGAAGTTGTTTTTCCATCTTCAGTAATGATTTTGTTTTTATTAATATTGTGGTTATTAAATTAATAAATCTTCCCCTCTAGTGTGTGCTCTGTTATAAATGCACTGTACTGAACAAAGGGTTATTGTTCATAACCATTTGATTAAAAGTTTTCCATTTTTATTTACCATTGTTTGCTTTTGGATGAATAATGCACCTTCCCTGGAAACCAAGCTCTTTGAGGAATGGGGACAGGGAGGGATTCATATTTATTTTATCCTGTGCTCCAAGTCTAACAATGGTATATCTCCATTGTAATTTATCAGAGGGATTTTCAGAAAATAGCCCAACTTAATCACAGGTTGATGAATAAAAAGCTCTTATGAGCTTCTAGCCTTTATAACCAAACATCTGAAGGTAAAAAAGAAAAAAAAAGGTCTTTGAAGTTTTTCTATACTGGTAAGGGATGAATCATTTTATCACATGACTGACATGTTTTTATCTAGTAATTGATATTTCTTATCCTACATTTTTGAAATAAGTAGAATTATAAGAAAATATAATGAATATGCACACATTAAACTAAATATTAAGATTTTCTCTATAAACCTACCATTCTTTACAAATATATTAATGCAAAATAATTTATCCATCTTTACAAGAAAGTTAAAGTTCAAAGCAAGTCTCTAAAAAAGAACGAGATACTTTAGTATTTTAGTTATAAGGCATTCTTCATCTAAAGAGTCCTGGGGTTGTGACTCAGTTAGGATTTCTATTACTGTGATAAAGCACAATGACCAAAAAACAACTTGTAGAGGAAAGGATGTATTTCAGTCTGCAGTTGCAGTCCATCAACCAGGAAAGTCAAGGCAGGAACTCAAGCGAGGCAGGAGCTGATGCAGATGCCATGGAGGGGTGCTGCTTACTGGCTTACTCCTCATTGCTTGCTTAGACTGCTTTCTTATAGCACTCAGGACCATCAGCCCAAGAGTAGTGCCACACACAGTGAGTTGAGCCCCCTACACACACACACACACACACACACACACACACACACACACACACGCATTAATCACTCATTAAGAAAATTTCCTTATGCAGAGGGCCTAGTTCTGTTCCGTGGAGACTCCACAGGAGTTGATCTAAATTTCATGAGTTCTCACTAGCTTGGTTTGGTCGTCTCTGTAGGTTTCCCCATCATGATCTTGATGCCCCATGCTCATAGAATCCCTCTTCTTTCTCTTGGACTGTACTCTTGGAGCTCGGCCTGATGTTTGGCTGTGGATCTCTGTATCTGCTTCCATCAGTTACTGGAAAATAAGCAAGACAGTTGTATAGCTTGATCTGCTCAATGGACCCCTAGGCAATAGAATCAGGATCCATCCCTGGTACATGAGCTAGCTTTTTGGAGCCCAATACCTGTGGTGGGACACCTTGCACAGCCTTGAGGCAGGGGGAGGGGCTTGGACCTGCCCTTACTGAATGTACCAGGCTCTGCTGACTCCCCATGGGAGTCCTTGCCTTCTTGTAGGAAGGAATGGGGCGTTGGTTGGGGGGCAAGACTGGAGGGGCAGGAGGAGGGAAGAGGGGGATCTGTGATTGGTATGTAAAAATGAATAAAACATTTCTTAATAAAAAGAAAAAGAAAGAAAATTTCCTTTAGGCTAGGAGGTGGTGGTGCACGCCTTTAATCCCAACACTTGGGAAGCAGAGGCAGGTGGATCTCTGTGAGTTCAAAGCCAGCCTGGTCTACAGAGTGAGTTCCAGGACAGCCAGGACTGTTACACAGAGAAAACCTGTCTCGAAAAACAAACAACAACAATAAAACAGAACAAAAAAAGAAAATGTCCTTTAGACATTACTAAAAGACACAACCTCACAGAAAACTCCTTTATCCTCTGGTACTTACAATCTTTTCACCCCCTCTTCCACAGTGTCCACTGAGCCTTAGGTGGAGAAGTGATTTATAGATGTATCCACTAAGACTGGGATCCACAACTCTGCATTTTGATTCGCTGTGGTTTTCTATAGTGGTCTTAATCCATTGCAAAGAGATGTTTCCTTGGAGGGGTGAGGGACTACATTTATCTGTGGGTATAAGGGCAGATATTTATAGGTTGTTGCTAGGGATCATGCTGGTTTAGTAGATTAGGGGTTGTAGATTCTTCTCCAATAATAATGATTTCACTAGCACTGAGTAGTCTAGTAGATATCCGGCGCCATGCACATTTTCCTTCTCATTGAGAGGGTCTTAATGAGAGAATCTCTCATCCAGTTAGAGAGTTGGTGGTTGCTACCAAGGTTTGTGCACCACTACTGCACCTTTAAGGTTATTGTGCCATGCTAGTCATTGATGCAGTTCATAGTCATCATAGCTAGGTAGAACTATTGGTTGGTGGCTTCCCTCCTTTGGAAGTTTGCATGGCACTATCTAGACCACGAAAGCTGATTCTCAAGGAAAAGGAACTCATGTCCGTTCCAGCTCAGGGGTCTCTGGGCCCTGTTTTAGTAGTACATGGTGTCTTCAGCAATAGGGACTTACATTTCATCTTTGGGGGGCCAACGCCAAAGCAGCAACAAGCTGAATCCTTTGGGAGTCTCTTGTACAGCTCTGGTCAACAACTCAAAAGAGAGTTTCTTATGTTTGCTCTTGGAGTTTTGTTAGTAATGTCAGAAGCTACACTCATCAGGTCTCACCAACATAACTGCCCAAATGTGAGATGAACGAGGACATCAATGGACATGCCAAAGTGGATGGGGAAAACCCACAAGGCCTTGACACTATACAGAGAACTATAGGCAAATGAGAAAAGCTGAGAGCAGGAAAGATGGGCTTCCCCAGGGAAGAGCACACCAATTAGTTGTTTAGTTCTGAACTGTCCGTTTGAATACATACATACAAGTTACATTATACAGACTGAGCAGGTTATATTTAGGAACATATGTGTATGTATGTATGTATGTATGTATGTATATATGTATGTATGTGTGTGTATGTATATGTATGCAATAACAATTAATGAAAAAAGAGGCCATGACTTTGAAGAAGAGTAAGGAGGGGTAGATGGGAGAATTTGGTGAAAGAAAAGGAAGGGGAAAATATTGTGATTATATTATAATATCAAAAAATAGAAAAAAAAGAAAGAAAGAAAGGAAGGAGGGAACGAAGGAAGGAAGGAAGGAAGGAAGGAAGGAAGGAAGGAAGGAAGGAAGGAAGGAAGGAAGAAATAGGAAAAGAAAGGAAGAAAGAGAGTGGGAGGGAGGGAGGGAGGGAGGGAGGGAGGGAGGGAGGGAGGGAGAGAGGGGGAGGAAGAAAATGGCCTTCAGCTGCTCTTATGGAGACATTTTCTCATTGGAATTTCATGTCTCTCACATGAAGACAGTTGACATAAAACTAGCCAGCCCAGACTGATACATTATTCTCTGCTTTTAAAGTGTCATCTTTTTAAAAAATTGCTTTAAATATTAAGACTTTTAATTTTAAAAATTTTTGCATAATAAAATGATACAAGATATATCTAATAACTAAAGTCTGGGCTTTTCAGAAAATGGTAGAGCAGTAACTTGAAAGTATTGTGAAATTCATGATAAATTAAATATTTCTATAAACGTGTTAGGAATTATAAGACACCAAGTCTTAAAGTGTTTAGTTATTAAACCTGGTTTTCTAATTTTAGTTTTTAAAGATGTACAAATAACTTCTTATATATGCTACAGTTTATAAACAAAAACAAACCAATAAACCAACATAATACATTTTATTTATTTATATAAACTTCATTCTCTGCCAGAGTACTGTCCATTAGATAAAGACTGGAAAATATTTCAAGTAAAATAGAGTAAAAGTGATTGTGTATTTACTTCTTTATTGTATATTATAATTATACTCCATGGCTGTGATAGAGCACTATAATGAGGGCAAATGATAGAAGGAAGAGTTTATTTGGGATTGTGGTGCAGAGGGATAAGAGTCTGCCTTGTTTGGGAGACAGGACAGCTAACAGCAGACGTGGTGACTGGAGCAGAACCCTGGGGCTCACATCTTGAACTGCAAGCAAAAAGCAGCGAAGAGGGAGGAGAGGTGAGGGGAGAGAGAAGAGAGGAGGGAGAAGTGTGAAGAGGGGGAGATGTGCACTGGGAATGGCTAGAGGCTTTAAAACCTCCAAGGTCACCCCCAGTGATACACTTCCTTCAGCAAGGCCACGCCTCCCAAACCTCCCCCAAAGCACCCTTGATTGAAGTCCAAGTTCTCAAATGCCCTGAACTATGGAGGATGTCTCATTCAGAACACCACAGGTATAAAATTATAGGCAAGGTCAAATGCCCTCAAGGAGCAAAAGCCATACTAACTTTTAGGCCAATACCTGTTCATTCCATGAGAAAATCATGACACTGATTCCTGCTCATGAATGACATAATGGCCCTAACAAATTCTTTTAAAAGTTTGGTTTATTTTGTGGGTTGTTCAAATGACAATTTTTGCCCAACCATCCTGAAACATTTCTGTTTCTTCACTGAATAAAGTTTAGTCTATATATGTCTTAAGTCTACAGCAATCACACACACACACACACACACACACACACACACACACACACAATCACACACACACACACACACACACACATACACACACACATACACATATATATATATTATATATATATATATATATTAGATATATATTAGAGTCTAATTTTTTAACTGGGAGAAACTGTCCTGAAAGAGTTCAACCTGTTTGTATGGTAAAAATGTATGTATGTATGTATGTATGTATGTATGTATGTATGTATGTATGTTTAAAGCTATAACAGAAAAATAAAACCCTTGTTAAACTTGTTTAACACAAGTTAGAGAAACTTGTGTGGAACTATGAATAGAAGAGCAAGTCTCGTAACTACAGAGCACATAGACACACTTCCAGAAAGAACATGCCTGTGTGGCACAGAAGCCAGCAAACATGGCCAAGATGTGCAAAGCAGTCCCAGCCACAGTGCCTCACATGGCACCAATCTAATCTCAAGAGAGACTCCAGCTTTTAATTCAATTTCACAAATATTTGTGTTCAATATTTGTTGTACAAGGGAACCCAGTACCCTGCCAAATGTCCTGCTTTAACAACAACAAAAAAAATTGAAAACTCTGTTTAACTTTGAGCACAGTGTTTAGTCAGCATGGGTCTCAATTTCTTCATCTGGATAATGAAGACTGGATTAAATGATAGCTAAGGTTTTAAAATTCTTTAACTATGGGAGTGGCTTGGACCTTGTGATGGCAGATTATTCTTTGCTTTGAACCTGTTCCTTTATCTCTCAATTAGTATATCAGCTACTAAAGAAACCACAAATTCCACTTTGCGGAAAGTACATCAGCTACTAGAGGAACGTACTCAGGGTGCCAGGCAGGACAATGGTGGAGCGTGCAGTCTAAGCAGAGAGATGGCCTGGGTTGGGGCTGTGCCATCACACACTACGTGATTTGAGGAAGTTGTATCTTTCTTTTGGTTTTAGTTTCCTTTCTAAAATAGTAATTGAACTACAAGTGGCCAATATATGCTTTAAAAAGTGTTCAATGTGGAAAGCTATAGGGGATATGCAAATTAAAACTATATGGTGATTCATTCTTATCCCAGTCAGAATGGTTCTCATTCAAAAAAGAGATGGCAAGAAGAGCTGGTAAGGATATGCAGAAAGAGGGAACTTTACTCACTGCTAGTGTGAATATAAGTTGGTGTGGCCATTATGGAAGACTTTCAGAAAACTAAAAAGGGAACTACTGCTGATTCAGAATATCTGCCCAAAGAATTCTAAGTTAGCATTCTACACAGATATTTGCACATCCATTTCTATTGTTTCACAATTCACAATAACCAAGATACCGAACCAGCCTAGATGAATGGATACAGAATCAACAGCTGAAAAAAAATGTGGTCCATACATACAATGGAATTTTACTCAGTTATAAAGAAGAATAAATTGTGGCATGTACAGGGACATAGACTAAGTAAAGTAAACTAGACTTGAAAAGACAAATACCACATGCTTCTATAATATATGGAATTTAAATTTGTATGTTTAAGCATATACACAATATATTGTATACATATAAAAGTAGAGGTGATTCTAAGGGGAGGAATGAGTATCAAGAGATGGGGTATACATGCCATGCAAACAGAAGGGAGTATATGAGGGGATAGGAACCAGCAAGTAGGAGACTGGGGTGGAAGGTCAGTGAAAGGTGAACAATAAGAATAGTGGTACATGTGTATGAAAATACCATAATGAAACCTATTTCTTCATATGCTAATTCATATATACATTACTATTTTTGTCATCTTACAGGGCTGTAAAGAATAGACGAGTTACTATATGTAACGACCTTTGAACAGCATCTAACAGAATAGGTATTTCAACAGGACTCACAGCTACTGTTCTGTATTAGGCAGAGGGGCAGAGATGTCAATAGTCTAGATTTCAACCTATGCACTGACATTCCAGAAGGAGATAGTTACTTCAGTTAACAGCAGCCACTTCATGAGATTACTCCTGAACTAATAAATAAATATCTATCTCACCAGCAATAATGCATGACATAAAATATATACTATTGTTGTTCAACTAAGTTTACTTAATTACTGGAATCCCCAGTAAGTTAAAGAAAAATAATAATAACTTACTATTCTACTGAGGCTCCCCATACTCTGCAATATCAGTACAACTTAGGAAGGACTTCATTCTTACTTGGCTAAATATTGAAGTGGCAAGTAGAAGTTAATATGTTAATGAAGCCAGAATCACACATAACTACTGTTCTTCCTTCAGTATTCCACACACAGGAACCCTAGGAGCTGACATGTCTACAAAGCGGGGAAATGTGTGAGTTTACAGAAGTCTTCAGGTTTATAAATTTAATCACAGTGAACTCTTTACTCAGGACAAGCGATAACAGCCTTCAACAGCATAGCCAACAGGGCACATGTGCTCAGTAAATGCTACTGTTTATTGTTTTAAATTTCCCTTTCTATTGAACTGAAGTAATCTTCCTCAGTTTTTATTAAAATGAACTTTACTATGCAAAAATCACATTCAGTAGAGTAAAACATTGCTAAGTAAGTGGTAAAGGAGATCATTTTTTTTCTCACAACACAGATAAACTTATGTCACAAATACTACACAGTCACTTCAAGGATTCAAGGAAAATTAATAGTTATAGATTAATAAAATAAAACTCATTGGAATGAAAAAGCTATTCTCTCTCAATTAAGATCACTTAACCATTTGAATCCTCAGTGGATTTAAAGAAAGTGACTGATGAATGATTTGTCTGCTAAGATTTTCTACACTCTGCAGAGATCAGTGTAGCTTAGAACGGACCTCATTTTTACTTGGTAAAAATTAAAGTTACAAGTGCATCAAATCATTATCTAAAGACACTATTGTCTGTGAACTGACATTCAGCAAAATGGGAATGAATGGGAGTGTCAAACCCCATTAGAAGGTCTTCAGACCTGATTCAGGCTGATTATTTTTGCATTCAGACAGAGAGCTGCAACAAAATTCCGTTATAGAACAATATGATATGATTTCTATATGAGAGAATCTAAATAAAGAAATGTGATCGGCCTGTTGGGTTGATTAATGCTTCCTTAGTCCCAGAGTGCAGTCAGTGTGTCTACACATTCCCTTGGAAGTGTCAAAAGAGTTGCAGTATTTCTGGGCAGTGGTGTCCACTAGTCAATGTTGCAGGCTTCCTGTGAATAACAAAAACAAAAATCATCCCTTGCTTCTTTAGACCACCAAGATCTTGCTTTCAAAGTCATATTTTTGCATTGGCTTTATTTACTCATTCATTTTTTTTTTTAATTTTGCAATACAGTTCAGTTCTATATATCAGCCACGGATTCCCTTGTTCTCCCCACTCCCATCTCCCTCACCTTCCCCCCAGTCCACCTCCCATTCCCACCTCCTCCAGGGCAAAGCCTCCCCCACGGACTGAGATCAACCTGGTAGACTCAGTCCAGGCAGGTCTAGTCCCCTCCTCCCAGGCCGAGCCAAGCAATCCTGCATAGGCCCCAGGTTTCAAACAGCCAACTCATGCAATGAGCACAGGACCCGGTCCCACTGCCTGGATGCCTCCCAAACAGATCAAGCCAATCAACTGTCTCACCCATTCAGAGGGCCTGATCCAGTTGGGGACCCCTCAGCCATTGGATGTGGATCTAGGGGAACTCTCCTCCACTGCTGGTGGGAATGCAAGCTTGTACAACCACTTTGGAAATCAATATGGAGCTTTCTTAGAAAATTGGGAATCCATCTCCCTCAAGATCCAGCTATACCACTCTTGGGTATATACCCAAGGAATGCTCAACCACACCACAAGAGCACTTGTTCAGCTATGTTCATATAAGCATTGTTTGTAATAGCCAGAACATGGAAACAACCTAGATGCCCTTCAACTGAAGAATGGATAAACAAAATGTGGTATCTATACACAACGGAATACTGCTCAGCAGAGAAAAACAATGACATCATGAGGTTTGCAGGCAAATGGATGGATCTAGAAAAAATCATCCTGAGTGAGGTAACCCAGACTCAGAAAGACAAACATGGTATGTACTCACTCATAGGAGGATATTAGATGTGGAACAAAGATGACTGGACTGCTACTCATTCATTTTCATTCATTCATTCACTTACTTATTTCCATGCTGGGAACTGAATCAAGGGCCTTAGAGAGTCTAGAAAACTACTCCACCCCAGACCTCCCTCCCCAGTCTTCCTTTTTCTTTCCTCATTTTTTTAAGCACAAGGTCTCTCTACATTGCATAGACTGGCCTGTAGCCCAGGCAGGCTTTGAACTTGTGACTTCTCTGCATTAGCCATCCAAAAAATGGAGAGTTCAATCTCATGCTACTTATGAAGCCCAAATGACATTTCATAAAGTAATATAAATTATTTATCGTTTCCCATTTTATGCAAAATGGTGAAATAATACATTTAAAAAAATTGATAAATACCAATGATAAATCTCTAGTAGCAAATGAGACCACCTGTATTCTCCTGAAAGTATTGAGATTTCAAGAAGTGGTGGGATTTATGTAAGGAGAAAGCATAGACCATGGTTCCACATAAATTAATGTGATTCCTGTGTCTTCTTCCAGTCATTACGATGTCTCCTAACATAGCACCTCAGCTCTGACTGCCTCTGGTCTTCTCTCCTCTCAGTAAACTGACACAAAAATCTTCTTGTGGTTAGTGTTTTCAGAAGACACTGGGACACAAAAGAGTGGAGAGCATATTTATGGCTATTGAAATAACAGAGGTAAATAGACAGTATTTCCAAATACACAGTCTATTGATTTAGACATTTATGTGGCAATTTTGAACATAACAGTTATGTCTCATACATGTCTAATGACAATATGTATTCAAGCAGCTGTGAGAGGTAAGAGTGAAAAGAATAGTGTTGGAGAGATGGCTCAGTGATTAAGAGCACTGGCTGCTCTTCCAGAGGACCTGGATTCAATTCCCAGCGCCCACATGGTGACTCACAATTGTCTGTAACTCCAGTTCCAGAGGATCTGACACCTTCACACAGACACACATGCAGGCAAAAACATCAATGCACATGAAATAAAAATAGATTTTTAAAAAATTAAAAGAAGAGTGAAAAGAATAAGAGATGTTATCTGAGCCTTCATATTTTCAATCCTCTTTTTTCATAGCAAGCAAGAAGTCTGGAGTCACGTGCAGTAGCGTATTCTAGAACTTACCAATGGCCTGTTTCAGGAGTCCTCTTGTGAGGCCTGTGACCTCTAAGCAGAATGACATGGTGAAGTCAGCAAGCATCTGCTAAGCTCACTTCTCTTTTATGAGGTCCTTTGCCCTTCCTCAAGCACTTCTGCCTTTCACCTCCCCCAGCTCTCTCAGCTCTCCGCTCTTAAGTGTTGGAAGAAAAAAAGATACTTTGCTGGGGGGTGGGGGTGGGGGCGGGGAACTGCTGTTAGATCTCTCTAAAAATCTGCGGTTACTGCTCAGACAGTAACCAGAATATTAATTCTCTAATGATAGAGGTGACCCATGTGGGTATTTGAACTGCTGTAGCTCCTGATTCAGGGAATTATTTTGGTTTTAAGTGTATCATTTATACAGAAAATTCTACCATGAATGAGGCCACCTGCACTCCAATCTCGGGTGGCTTTGGTTAGCACTACAAAGATGGTATAAAAATCATCGTCTACCAGCTCTCTGTAAGGAAATTCACAACTTCAGGTTCAAGCCAGACTCACGCAGAGGATGCAGAGCTGTGAGTGTCAGGACACAATAAATGGAAGCTTGCAAGGTGGTTCTTTATTTCAAGTGGGCCGCCGCTGCCCTTGCTGTGGACCTCATCACTTTCTGCCAACGTGTGCTAGTTGAGTAGACTTGGCTATTGGGCACGAAGAAATCACATAGTCAACTAAGGAATCAATCAATCAACAAACATGATAGTCTCTGGAAGTTTGCAAAGCTCTGAGGAAATACACAGATCATATACCTGTATATATATATTTAAATATATGTATATATAATATACCTGTAATATATTTCTGAGGAAATGTATAGGTGTTTATGAAGCAGTAGGCCTCTTTATAAGCAGCCTGTGATGACTGCTACAGGAAGAATGTACGTAAGCCATGCTACTAATATCAGAAGTGAACACCACCATGGCTGAAAGTCCTCTGTACAGTAGCATTTTTGCTTTACTGAGTAATATTACAGTACAATAATGGAATGCTCTTACTGAATACTATCCTTGGCCAAGCACTGGGTGAGGGTCCTTCCACATACAACATATAGGATCCTTAGATAATGGAGTGACGCATGATGATGATGAATGGATATTAGATCTTCTTACAATAGTGGGACTCATTCCCATTATACTCTTTCAATAGGAATTGTTATCTTTTCCATTATAATCAAAAAGGCACATTAGAACTATTAAGAGATAGTAAGAGACACCAGTTCTAAAATTGGTAATATTGATAAATAAAGGTGGTGAGGATTGGATCCAGGAAGCAGCAGGAGGAGAAAAAGCAAGCTGATGAAGTTCAAACCTTGTTGATGAGGTCAGAGGTAAATTCAAGTATGATAAACAGGAGAACTTTCTCCTGAAACTTTCCTTAACTAACATAATTCCTAACTGCACTCTAAATACTTACCCTTATACATACAGATAATTGTATCTCAGCCCTCATCAAAAAAGCTTCTGTTTTTATTCTCTTATTGAAAATAAAAGAATATATAATTTCATTATATAATATATCCTGATCATGGTTTCCCCTCCCTCTCCTCCTCCCATTTCCTCTGCACCTCACTCCCATCTGGATCCAGCCCCCTTTCTATGTCTCATTAGAAAACAAACAGGAATCTAATGATCTAATAGTTAACAATCAAATCAAATAAAATACAGTAAGATAAAAACTAAAACAAACTCATCTAAACTGGGCAAAATGAACAAACGTAAGGAAAAAAGCTCAAGACACGGCACAAGAAACAGATATAGACACAAAGACCCACTCTTTCACACACCAAGAGTCTCAGACTAACACAAAAACAGAAGTCATAATACATATGCAAAGGACCTGATGCATTAAAAAAGAGAGATAACAGATAAAATGTAGAAATAAAATAAAAATTTAAAAAGATAAAATTAAAAGTAAAGAAAAAGCCTTGACATGACATTATGAAACAAGGAATCTCCAAAGATGCTCTTGAGTTCCTTTTCTATTGGTCATCCACTAATGGATCTGCAGCCTACTGTTAATAGTAGTTTGTTTCCCCAGTGAGACTCCCCTCAAAGAAAACTAAATTTTCTTTACAAGTGGTTATAAATTGGCGATAGCTTCTGGGTTAGGGATGAGGGCATATGTCCACTTCTCCTCTCGACTCTAAGACCCTATCTGATGCTGACCTTTGCAGGTACTGTGCATGCTGCCTCTGTTCCTGTGAGTTCATGTATTCATCCACCCTGCTGATTTGGGAGGCTCATTTCCCTGGTGCCCTCTATGCCCTCTTGCTCTTACACACTTTCTGCCTTCTCTTCCTTGGGGATCCCTGAGCTCTGAGGGGAAGGATTTGATGGAGACATCCCATTTAGGGGCTGAGTGTTCCAAGGTCTATCACTCTCTGTGTGTTGTCTAGCTGTGGGTCTCTGTATTTGTTCCCTTCTGCTCCAGGAGGAAGCTAAAGAGGCTTCTTTTGTAGAACAACTGACTCTGGGGTGCCTAACCCTAACAGATACATCTATAATACAACCCCTACACCAAAGGCTCAGGGAACATCTTGGAAGAGGAGTGGAAAGATTGTGAGAGCCAGAAGACAATTCATGATGGTGTCTTCTATATATGATAGTGAAACTGTACCAAAGAAATCTCAACAGTACCGGTCTCTGAAGCAAGACCTGAAAAATGACATCAATTGACAGGTCAGTAAGGATGGAGGACATCTCACAATCCCTACTCCTACATGAAGAGCTGCAGGTAGTTAATGGCTGCTAAGAGAGGGATGTTCAGTCTTCTTCAGGGCTGAGACCTCTCAAAGGTTATCTAATTCCAAATGGACAGTCTTAAACACATATACATATGAGCAATACTAATGTACTCACCAGGTTATATTTACACACACACACACACACACACACACACACACACACACACACACACCAATAATAACTAAAGAAGTAGAGTTCATAAATTTTAGAGGAACTGGAAGACACTAGATGAGTTGTAGCATGAGAAGGGCTAGAAATGATATAAAAATAGTAATCATATGAAATTCTTAAAAATAATAAATTGTATATTATTTTAAATGCTTTTTTAAAAGCTGCAAGGGAGTCAGGCACAGCATTTCTCTTGGATAAGCCTGTACTCTGGAGGCTTAATCAGGAAGATCGTAAGTTTGACATATAATAATAAGTTCAGCCTCGATCATATTCATGTTTATATCAGGACAGTTATAAAATGCAATTCCTATTGTTTCATTTTTAGTGGGGGACAGGGCACAAGTGCTCTTGGCCCAGAAAAGTCATGCCATAGTCCTACACATGGTGCTGACTCATAGGAAGGGCAGAATGACTAGGCATAAATGAGGACTTGAGGAATGCCAAAAATCAGTTTTTAATGAGCTACTTTAGGCTTTGATTAACTTTGTGGCTCTGACCATATAAACAAAAACAAAAATATTACAAATAAAGAGCTCAGAAAACCAAGTGCCTCTATAGACATGAGTGTGTGGTAGAAGGAAAGCTATAAATCAGAGCAGTCAAATAATATGTAAACCTTCTGACTCTAGATAATGGGCGAATACATACATGTGTTGTCTTCATGTTCCAGCATTTTTTAAGTAATGAAAGAGTTGTATTTTTCAAAACCCATAATGATGTTGAAAAAGTATTAAGCTCCAGATTAGAAAATGCAGACAAACTAGAAAGAAGCCCAGGAGACAGTGTCAGGATTCAAAGGAGAATAAAGTGGCTTAGGATAGAAAGCAGCCTTATGTAAGTAAGTAATTATATAACAAGTACAATAATTCTTTAAAGCAATGGTTCTCAACCTGTGGATCACAACCCCTCTGGGGATCAAACAACCCTTTTACAGGGGTCATCTAAGACTATCAGAAAGCACAGATATTTACATTACAATTTATAATAGGAGCAAACTAACAGACATGAAGTATCACTAAAAATAATTTTAATGTTGGAGGTCACCACAACATGAGGAACTATATTAAAGAGTCACAGCATTAGAAAGGTTGAGAACCACTGCTTTAAAGGATTCTAAAACAACTTAATCAAGTCTATCTAGCCAGCAGGCTAAGAATTTTGTCTCCAGGATATAAACCTATACTAACAGTTTTCAAAACAAGGTGGCAATCTGCTGGGCCAAGATGACAGCAAACAGAACTAGCAAATAAAACTTGATCTTGATGTTGAAAAGAACGTGTTGCAGAGTTTAAGCCCACAAGACAGTGGGAGCGTAAGATAAATGGCTCAACACAGCAGAACAATGTGCTTGAATATTCTAGCTCTTTTCATGTTTTGCATGTGGAAGCCCCAGCCTTGCTTGCCAATCTCACACAAAACTGGCCTTTTGAAATTTGGAGTATCATTCTACTCCATGATTAGGACAGGCGGGCTGGTGAGAATCAGACATATATGACTTTTAAGCCAAGTCAAATGTCTATATATGATATGACTGGTCCTTTCTTTGCATGTCTGTAAGGACAAAGAGTATCTGTGCATTAAAGAAAAGGGAACATTATAAAAATGGTCCAACAAAGCAGTCACCCTTTAAGAAAAGTTGACCAGGTTACTAAAGTACAAACTTCTCCTCCTCCTCCTCCTCCTCCTCCTCCTCCTCCTCCTCCTCCTCCTCCTCCTCCTCTTCCTCCTTCTTCTTCTTCTTCTTCTTCTTCTTCAAAAAAGGCACAATCCGAGAACTTTATAGCTCTTAGAAAAAACAAGCGCAAGTTCAAAAGCAAATGACCACAGATACGCGTGCAGACATGAGGTCAGAGAGCAAATCTGATACAGCTGAAGACCACATTCATAATGTGTACAATGAATCCCCAAAACAGGAAAGACAGTACAACCGAAAATATTAAAGACAGAGAACTTAAAACTCAGGAAAAATAGGGCCCAAAGCCCTTATAAGCCAAAGATTTGAGGTGTGGCTTAATGACTTAGCCAAAGATGTCAACAACACTGACATTGGCTGAGTTTCTAGGTAAGGTTAGAGGTTAGGGTGTAACTCTACAGCTTTTGTTAGGGTTACACATCCTGGTGAAAATATTTCTGCCTGTGATTAAAATGAGATCATTTCTAAGGACTTCATTTCCTATGAGAATTACCAGTAACTTTTGGTGTAGGAAGAAGACGCTAGAACAGTGAAACACAGTTCAGTTGGCATGGTTAGATACCTGGTAGCTCCTTGCAGGCACTCTGAGAGGAAGTATGTGATATTGTTTCATCTGCCTCTCTTCCTTCCTTCCTTCCTTCCTTCCTTTCTTTCTTTCTTTCTTCCTTCCTTTCTTTCTTTCCTTCTTTCTTTCTTTTCTCAGATGTCCCAGGCTGGCTTTGAAATTGCTATATGACCAAGGATGACTTTGAATCCCTGATTCTTCCACCTCCACTTTCCCAAAGCTGAGATTACAGACATGCAGCACCACACACAGCCCATGCAGTACTGGGGATCCAATTGAAGACTTAATCCTTGCTAGGTAGACACTCTACCAGCTGAGCTACATCCCCAGCCCTGATATTCTTCCATTATATGTTTTAAGATGTAAAACAAAGGAATACAAGGAACCAGAAAAACAGAAGTGGATGCAAAGAGATTCTTAAATCAAACGCTAATATAGACAAAACGAAGAGGTTTCCAGGTTGAAAGGCCAACTTAGGGCTGCCATGATATTCAGCACCAGCACAGGGTGGCAAGGCCAACGCACTATAAGTGGATATTAGAGAGTCAGATTGAAGTGGTAGCATGACAGGTAAGTGACACCAAGGCAGGTAATCATGAGACTTAGGTTTGGAAAGAGGGGGATCAAGCTGTGTTTATAGTTCTGGAAGCTATCCCAAGGAATGTAATTTTGAAGAATAGAGGACCCGAAACAGAAAAAAGACAATCAATGGAGATGGGTCAATAAAGGAAACTTCAACTTGAAATAAATACCAAACATCACAGTGGTAGAATTTAAGGCAAAGCGGGAGAAATAGAAAAATCAACGGGCCCAGAGTCTTGCCGGTCAAAGCACAAGAAATATTCAATCAGAGACCTTGAGATGCAAGACAGAAAATGAATGTTTAAGCACATCCTATATATAAATAGACAAATATCCTCATCATTGTGATGCTTTCAGCTTGATTTATAGAGCAACGGGGCCAGAAATAATATGGTAATTATTTGGAAGTATTGAATTACATTCCTCTTTTTATCACACCCAAATTCCTTTGCTTCCTTTCTATCTCCTTAACATTTTTCATGTTTGGGCTCAAAAAAAAACAGACTTTTCTGTTCCAGAACAAAAAAATTCTGGTGCAGATGTCTGAAAGTATCTGGTGGACAGGGACTAGCAGGGGAGGTTTGTCTGAGCTCCTCTTGATGCTTGAGAAAACAGCAGTGAGCAAAACCACACTGTGTGAACACAGTCCATGGAAATGCGTAAGTGATGTGGGGAAGAACAAGGCAAGCTCAGAGTGAGCTGAGTGTGCAAAGGCTTGCAGGAGGGGTGCTGGTTCAGGCAGGAAAGTCAACATCAGCCTCTGCTGCAGTAAATTTTAAGCAGATACACAAAGTGCGTTTAGAAAAAGAGTAATGTAGCTCTTCGGTGCAAAACATTCCTTTGAAGGAAACTCGCAGTGAAAAGGCCCTGGGGTGCATGAGGGGCAGGGACACCAATGTGGAACTCATGCAGTGAACTACAACAGCTTTGTCTCCTAAGACCTGTCCGTCCTTAGTGAGCTGCTTTGCTAGCATCGTGGCTTAAAAGACATGAATTTATTTTCTTACCATTCTCCAAGCCAGAAGGCCAACATCAAGGTACTAGCATTTGGTTACTGAAGCCTCTTCAGTTTTTAGATGTATGTCTTTATGGAAATGTCTGTATCTTTCTTTTCTGTTCAGGACAGCTAAGTGGATTAAGACCTATCTTAAAGTCATCATTTTGATTTATTTACTTTAAAATCCTATTTCTTAATATAATTTCATTACAATGACTTGTGAGTCTCAAAGTACGCATTTGGGGGATGCACATGGTGCTCAGTAATAAAGATAATCAGAGTGCATCTATTCAGCTATTAACTACGTTTCTCAGCCTCCCTTTGAGTGGGCAGATGGCTGTCATTTTACTCTTAAATGTATACAAAAGTGATATCATTTCCATATTTTTAGTCCATTTCATATAACAGGGGGAACATTCTCCTCCTTGATATACTTCTCTTCTGGAGCAGTGAACCTATCCCAACATCACTTCCTGCTCAGCAGAAGAAGGAGACCCATACACACATCCTATATTGTCATATGAAAGAGAAAGAAAACTATGTCTTCATTGAGACTTTAAGTAATGGCTGAATCCCTTGTCCTTAACACACACACACACACACACACACACTTATGTATGTACTTGTGTGCCTAGTGTTGACTGAAGGGAAGGTTGGATATTAACCTTTAATTTGAACATAGTTGCTAGGCATAAGAGCAAAATAACTTACAAGTTCCATAGTCTATATTGTAAACTTAAATTAGTTTTTTCTTAACAATAATACAGCCATTTATTGAGTTGATAAAATTAATTTATTGAGCCCCTACACTCTGGCCATAAACAATCAGGCAAGAAGCAAACCCTGTGGATTTCATACTATCTTTGGCCTCAATTTACTCAGAGTTCTATGACAGAAAATATAATCAAGATCTATCAAGTGCACTCTGCTCAACGAGAAGCCTACATGATCTGCCTGGGAAGACCATAAAAAACTGCAAATTAGAAATGGATGGCATTTGAGGTGTGTCTAGATGAAACTACAATGGATTATTATATATGAATTTAAAGGAAACATATGCAAGTTTTGGATGATATAAACATGGGACACTTAGGAGAAAGTTAATTGTAAGTATGGGATGAATGAAAATAACTCATGAATGAGTTTGAAATAGGCACAGAAGGCAGACTTACGTGAGAGAATTGTTGACAGTTATCCTCTCTGCCAGGTGAGAATTAGTAAGAAAGATGCTTAAACGTGATCAGGAATCTGAATTCCCCATGTTAAGTGGATGGTCTAGGTGTCAGGTAATGGAAACCAGCTCTGTTTCTGGAAAACTTCAGAGTGCGTGAAACACAGGGTTCTGAAGATGAGTTCCAGCTGCCTAGAGGCAAGAGCTTAGGCGAGGTATATCCAGAAGCTGTTCTTTTGCTTGGGGGAAGGCGAGAGGAAATCTCACAAAACCAAAAGTACGTTCTACAGTGGCCATTTTCGATATATGTCTGTGTATGGCTCTTTGTAGAAAAGCTTATGTCAATCCTGTTTTTATAGAAGATGAAATGGATCCCCAGAAAATAAACGCACAAGGTCATGTAGAGGAAGGGGTGAATGCTGTCTGACTCTGATGCTCATATTTTTCCATTTCACCTTGTACTTTGTTTTCTGCAACCTACTTGCTGTGGGGGCTTCCAGAACCTTCCCCTGCAGCAGCTTTTTTTTCCTACAGATGCATCGCAATGGCTGAGCAAGCCATCTCTGGAGCCTGGCTACCTGGATGTGAAAGGAAGCCTCATCCCTGTGAACTCTGCAGATGTGGAAACATGCTTAAATTCTCCTGCCCTCCCATTTCCCTCTTCCCTCCCTCTCTCTCCTCCAGGGCTTCTTCTGTAGGATGTAGCTGTAAGATGTACTTGCTGCAGACAGCTACCCCCCACTGCAATCCACAGAGAAACCATGACATACAGCACCTCTACTGTATTTACCTACGCTTGGCTGTGACCCAGGATAGATTTTTTTTTTCTTTCATCAACTTCAGGCTTTAAAGATCAGCATTTAATTTTTCAATTTCTTTCTTGGGACGCCATATTAATCTGCACAATAAAAAGCAGAAGCTGAATCTATTGCGTAAGAAACTCAATGTTTTTAAAGATGATTTGGGGGCTCATTGGTCCTAAGTGAAACATTATGTCACTATATCCCACAGATACGTGAGGTTGAGACACTGTATACTCACGCTTCAGTCATTAAAATATTTGAGTCTCACAAGCCCTCTTTTTATTTTTAAGACTGCACTGCTTAACCCTTTGGTAAAGAAAACAGCTCAGAATTCATTTCCCTTTGCTTTCTCTCCCACAGAACCTAATCCTGAATCAATGCTAAAGCTGATTCTGCTGTTTGTATTGGTAGCTGTCTAGCTCTGCTCTGTGTCCTCATGGATAATCTTTGCCACTGATAATTAATCATCTTAGGTCTGGAATCCTTTCCCCTTCCCAAACTACTGATACCCATGTGACTATTCCTTGGCTGTTCATGCTGAATCTGGACACTGTTTCGTGGCTCCTCTCTTTGTAACTGTAGCTCTCCACATAGAGTACATATCCTGCCCAGACTAGGTTCATTGCATAGCAGTAAGCAACCATTCATTAGCTTTCAACTCCCAAAGTCCAAAGGCTCTTCTGCTCACTCTCTTAACTAATGTTTGTTTCCTCTTTGGCATTCTAGTAGTAAAAGCAGATGTTCAAATAGCTCTAATTATCCTAGGTGACCTAACAGGAAAGTGGAATCCTAATAATAACTATGTCAAGACCATGGGTGCAATAGAGGTTGGGATCTCCCTAGTCAGCCCAACCTTCCCTCACCATCTGTAGAAAAAGGAGCTAATATTCCAGACTAGGAATTATGTGATGTTCACGCCGCTTCCATTCTTCTTTGCTAGGTATGTCCTTGAGCGTTAAAATATACCATCCTGCTGCTACAATTGAATACAATTTAAACTTAATAGTACTGTTATAATATTCAACAGCGTTGGAACTTTTAGTTTGAGATCTAAAGTTACAATAACAGAAGTACCAGAATAGCAAATAATTTTGTTTCTAATGATATTTGTAAGCTTATAGTTTAGTCCTATGTGTATAACCAGTTGAAATGTGTGCATGGGTTAACACACCAGTACAAAAGCATTCATAGCAGCATGGCATTCTGAACTAGAGACCACTGACATGTTTATCAACAACAGAACTCATAAAACAATATGCTACACAGCAAGAGAATGAACAATTACATACAAACAAGGTTGACTCTCGTAAACATGTCCTTGCATGTTTAAATACTGGACTCAGAGCAGTACATATAGCCTGATTTCATTTACACACCTTCAGAGAGAGATTCCATTAACACATGACATTACAGTAAGCTATGCCAATGGCTGTCCTTTAGTGGGGAGTCAAGACATGTAACAAAACATACTCAGAGAATATGAGATTCTAAAAATATCCTGTACTAGCCTAATTAAAAGGCACATTCAGTTTGTGAAAATTCAACCAAATATGTCCTTATATTTGTTCTCTATTTAATATATACATTGTACTTTGATGCCATTTTAGACTTTATATATGCAGTCATCTTATATAAACAAACATTTTTCTTTGAAAGCTGGTTACACCAGTTTTATGAAAGGAAACCCAGCTTTCAGCAAATCAACAGAAGGAATGCAATTTCAATTAAATGCATTAAATTCAATAAAATTTCAATGGAAATTCAATGAAAATATTGAAAATTTCTGATTGCAGCAGTCAGCTGTTAAATAAGGGAGTATAGAGCTGATGATGTGGTGCATCTGGTAAAGGACTTTGTTATTATACAGAACACTATAGATTCGGTCCACAGCACCCCTAAACCAACACTTGAAAGAGAGGAGGCGGAGGATCAGAAGGTCAAGATCATCTTGGCTTCATAGTAAGCTTGAGGCTAGCCTGAGATACATGAGACCCAGTTTAAAAATCAAATGTACACAGTGAATATATAAAACGGGGGAAAATCACAAAATATGACAAATAATTCTGTTCCTTTTCGGTAATATAACTAAATATGTTTTTCTACATGTTACAAACACAAACTCATTGTCCCTTAACATAGGATGCTTAATATTTGATATGAAGATATTTTTCTTTCAGAAAATGTAATTTGCATGTAATTTGATGTAATTTGCATTTCTAAAAGAATGAGGGGAGAGATGGCTCAGTGGTTAAGAGCACTTGACTGCTCTTCCAGAGGTCCTGAGTTCAATTCCCAGCAACCACATGGTGGCTCACTATCATCTGTAACAGGATCAGATTCTTTCTTCTAGTGTATACATAAAAAACATGAATAAATAAATGTAAGAAAAGAGAGAGAGAGAGAGCAAGCCATGCTGTCACGCTTTCCTTGTGCCCTTGGTCTTGACTTTGCAGCCTTCTCTGTTTTGTTGGGCTGGAGAGATGGCTCAGAGGTTAAGAACACTGGCTGCTCTTCCAGAGGTCCTGAGTTCAATTCCCAGCAACCACATGGTGGCTCACAACTATCTGTAATGAGATCTGGTGCCCTCTTCTGGCCTGCAGGGATACATGCAAAACAGAATACTGTATATACATAATAAATAAATAAATCTTCAAAAAAAAAAAAAGAATGAGGTATGGGGACTAGAAATGACTTGGCAATTAAGTGTGTATTACTTTTGCAGAAGAACTGAGTTTGGCTCCCATATCATATGGCTTCCAGTAACTGCCTGTAACTCCAGCTTCCGTGGATCTGGCCTCCACAGGCACCTGCACATACCCATAATTAAAAATAATAAAAATAAATCTTAGAATTGTTAAGGTTTCATGCAGACATATTTACTGTTGGTTGTATTGCAAACATCAAGAAAACCTGGGCTTGAGGGGCTGGACAAATGGCTAAGAGGTTAAGAGCACCGGCTGCTCTTCCAGAAGTCCTGAGTTCAATTCCCTGCAACCACACGGCGACTTACAACCACCTATGATGAGATCTAGTGGCCTTTTCTGGCATGCAGACAGAACACTGTATTCATAATAAATAAACAAATCTTAAGAAAAAAAAATCTGGGCTCAAGAGCAATTGCAGGATTCCTGACAAATTCTATTTCTTTCTATTTCCTTAACATGTGTGGTACCAACATTGTCCCAAGAATTTCCATTTGATTAAGAAATTTTAGTAGTCTTTTAAAAAATGTTTTGTTGTATTTTATGTGGTTGAATGTTTTGCCTGCCTGTCTGTGTGCCATGTATGTGCCTGGTGCCTGAGAAAGCCAGAGAGGACATTACGTTCCCCGTACCTGAAGGTATAGCTAGTCATGTGAGCCACCATGCAGGTGTTGGGAATTGAACCCAAGTTCTTTGGAAGAATACAAAGTGCGGTTAACTTTTGAGCCTCCTCTCTAGCCCTCTGCTAGGAAGTTTTAAGCAGTGAATCCTCCTTTTGAAAATTCACATATCTTATTGGGACATGATAGCTCAAGTCACACTAGCTCTTGGAGAGAGGGGAAAGGAGGAAGAGAGGAAATGAATTTCCCAAATCTAACAACTTGAATTTCCTACACAACTCTAGTCTTGTCCCGAGTAGAGTAACCAAATTCTTTAATCTCTGCGCAAAGGTTATATTTATAGTAGAACTCCTTTATGTTAAGGCTGGGGATGAGCCTGCCAAACGGGCAGTAGGAGAGCCTTCCGGCATTTCTTCCGCAGGGACATTTGGAAGAACTTAAATATGGACAGAAGTGAGAGAAACGTCTTACAAGAAGCACACTAAATACAGCTCCAACTCAGCTTCCCAAGTAAGATCTTAAAAAGATCCAGGACAGCCCTAACATGCTCCACATAGGAGAGATGGCAGGGGAGGAGCTCTGGAGCACAAAGGGAATGTATTCCCAACCAACCGCTATCAAGCTCCCATACTTCGGAAACTTACAGAAACACCAGCTCAAGTGAACCCAAATGCTGGCCTCTTGCTGAGGCCTTCAGGGATGGATGAGCGCACATTCCACTGGCTCCAGTCTACATCTACTCTGCTTTCTCCTCTGCCTCACCGGTTACTCATCGCTTTTCCTGGAAGTGGGCGCTTCATCTCCAACTACTGTCAGAACACTGCACACACACCTACCCCGGCTCCTTTGTCATTGTGACCATCACCCGCCACGGTCGGCACTGTTCAAGTTTTCTCTCAGTGACTTGTCATCGAGTTTCATCAGCCTGCCTCATGGGCATTCTGTTTTAGCCGGGTGCCTAGCAGCTGGTCAAAGTGTCTGGGATTTGTTATCGACCATTGTTATGGGATGACCAACAGAGCACAGTTGGGCAGCCAGCACCCATTAAGCTTTGATGCAGCCCTGGCAGGGCTTCAAGGCCTTAACGGTTTTTCTCTTGCCATTTGTTGTCGATTGGATCCCAGCGAACAGGGCAGAGCTTTTGTGGAAACACGCAACAGCCATATTTCCAGTCCTCGGTCTCAGGACATGGTTCTTGATTCATCACTTGTGCGGACAGCGACTGCTTTTTATTTATTTGTGCCGACTCTTGGCTCTATTTTGCACCTTGAAAGGGTGGGCAGGAGCCTTTATCCTCCTTCGCCCCTAATGTGTATTTGCCTAAGAACATGACTAACATTTGTGCTTACCATGGATCTTGTAAGCACTTAGATCAAGAGTAATTGCACAGAGAAGATGGCTACCCAACCAATGAATTTTAGCTCCCTAACGATAGTCTATACTGAGTATTATTCTCCACAGTTCAAAGAAGTACTTCATTTCTCTCAGCTAATATAAAGTTTCTTTAAAACACACACACACACACACACACACACGCACGCACGCACGCACGCACGCACGCGCGCGCGCACACACACACACACACACAATTTATTTAACTTTATTTTATGTGCATTGGTATGAAGGTATCAGATCCCCTGGAACTGGAATTACAGACAGTTGTGAGCTGCCAGAGTGGGTTCTGGGAAGGCAACCCGAGTCCTCTGGAAGAGTAGCCAGTGCTTTTAACTGCTGAGCACCTCTCCAGTCCTAATATAAAGGTTTTATGTGCAGAACAGAGATTTATTTAAAGTCTCAATATAGAATTAAATAACTTAAATTATCTTAATGCCATTGTTCAGGTTATCTTTAGATTATCCAACTAGTTGACAAGAACCACTGAAAGCTTGTTTGTTTGTTTTGTTTTACTGGTATTATTTCACAAGTATTATTCCATTATTAATTCTCATATTCAAACTATATGAAAGGCAGTATTATCCCTGTTTGGAGAAAACTGAGCCTCAGAGAAGGGATATGTTTGCACGAAAGAAGACTAACAGGATACTGACTAGTTTGAAACATCATATGGTGCTTTTCATAGCTATGAGAAAGTCAACTTTTAGTTAGCCACATTGCTACACAGATAAAAGGATAAACTCTCCAGTTCACTTTGGAGCTAGCTATTAGTTTTCAAGTAAGATATAGCCTGAGGCTATATGTTATTTCTTACAATCATCCTTAATGAATAAAGGCCCTCTCTCCTTTTTGTTCCCTCAGGTTTCCTTGAAATCAAATGTAATGGCTGGAGCTACAACATGTCTTTTGATTTTGAGGTAATTTTTAGAAAATGAGCACCATTCATTTACACAGGAAGATGAAAGGTGTTGAGTCTGTGACAGTGTGAAGTTTTCACATCATTGCAGAAAGCCTACCCCTGAATTTATTTTGTCCTAATGAGAAAGAAATACGCAAGTCACTATTTTTCAGATCTTTATTTGCTATAATAAGTAGCTAATATATACAAAGCAACAAGTCTGCTGTAGCTAAGATTTTGTCATTGCATCAGTTGGAGGGAACGCCCATCATAAGTCAGGGCATTTCACTCCGTTTGCAAACAAAAAGGTGATGATGGGTATTGCAGCTGCAGTGTAAGGGAAATAAGGCAAACACTGGAGGTCACGTGCCTTCCAGGAGTGGGATGTGACTCCCATGCACGTCAGCCAGTTTTCCAAAATGAGATTCTACATTTTCTGAGCCTCTTTGCCAGCTTGCCTCCTACCAGGGCAACACTGGTCAGCATCTTGTCCTGGAGGACTGCTGGCCTCACTGAAAAACAGCTGGAGGAAAGCTGTTGTGAAGTCACTAAAGACCTATAAGCATCTAACAGGACCTTGAAATCAGCTGGTGAGTACATTTATTTTTGGCCATCATTTGTTTCTTTAAAGTTCATGCCCATCAACCTCAACCAGCACATTGCTTGTTTGCTGTACTTCTGTAATCATCAGCAGATTGAGAACGTGTGGAGTTCAACACCTGGAGTTTATATCTGAGGAGAGGAAGCGGTAGAGAGCAGAAATGAAGGATCAAGTGCCAACCACCTAAGCGCAGGCAAGAATTAAGAGTCTTGGTTGGCCATCAATCTCCCCTCTCTAAATTAATTGTACCCCAAAGGACGTTCAGATGACCTTCCTTCTCTTGACCTTTAATCTTAGCTCCAAGCATGTAGACGCTCAGAAGTCACTGTGATCTTTTCAATTGAGCCTAACTTTTAATAATTAATAAGAAGAATAATGATGATACAGCTATCACTGGCGATGTGTGAGGCATTTCATAAGCTCGCAACTGCGTCGTGAGGTTGGCCCTTTATCATCCTCACAGACGATGGAGCAGAGTGGCTTCTGCAGTCAGGAAGCAAGCGAGCAATGGACTGAGGACTTGAATCTACAGCTTCTGACTCCAGAGTTTGCTTGTAATGCCTCTCACACCTGCCGGCTGTTACCCTAGCTCATAGTTCAAGTTGTCGCTCCATAACAATTATACTTACTAAAGGAGTAGTTTCCTCCCAAACAGCTTCCTTTTCAAATGGCATGGTAAATGACTGAAATTTATTTGTTTGTTTGTTTATTTATTTATTTATCTCTCTCTGTGTCTCTCTGTCTGTCTCTGTCTCTCTGTCTCTCTATGTCTCTCCTTTTTTTTCTCAAGACAGGGTTTCTCTGTGTAGCCTCAGCTGTCCTGGAACTCACTCTGTAGACCAGGCTGACCTCAGACTCACAGAAATCCACCTGCCTCTGCTTCCCGAGTTCTGGGATTAAAGGCATGTGCCACCACTACCCGGCTTTCGTATTTGTTCATAATCTTTACAGGATGGATTTGAAAACGAGGAGGGGGAAAAAACAACAGAAACATGACATGGTAAATCATAGAAAATTCTAAGCAATTATTAACATTTTAACATTAAGTTATTGACAGATAAGCATAGTTGCTCCTTGGCAATACGGAAAAAGCATGAGGTAACACATGGGGTTTTGAGATGCTGGAGGAGGTAGTCTTGAAATGCTGAAGACAGATGAAAGAGATCACAAATTTAGTGGTTAAAATGCAGATTATTTGCAAAAAAACAAACAAACAAAAAACAACAAAAAAAAAAACAAAAGAAAGGATTGAAATTCAGATACACTTAAAAGGATTTAAACTTGTTTTTGCCAAGGTGTTCCATGCTGCTTGGCTACCTCCTTCTCAACCAGTACCACCTAGTTTTGATTATGTTCATTTTATTTAAGATTATTTAATGTCACTTTGCATGAGATCATTGCGACAATTTATTTTTATTGGGATTAGGCATATGTGTGGGGTGTGTGCATATATTAGTATATGGTGTGCATGTGTCAATATATGTGTGTTCCCCATGTCTATGGGAGCACATGCTTGTGTGGGTGACGTGTATTAGTATGTGGTGTGCATGTACTAGTGTATATGTGTTCCTGTGTACATGGGTGCACATGCATTTGTGCCTGTACACGTAGAGCCCAGTGGTTGACATTAGATGTCTTCCTTGACTCCTCTCCACCTTATATATTGTGGCAGGGTCTCTCCTAAACCCCAAGCTCTTGGATTTGGCTATTCTAGCTACCAGTTTGCCTTTAGAGATCCCCTTCCACCATCTCTAGGATGTGAGCACTGGGATTTCAGATGGACTTCTGAGCACAACTAGGCATTTACATGAATGCTGGGGATCCAAACTCAGTTGCTCATGCTTACGCAGCAAATGCGTACCCACTGAGCCAATTCCCCGTCCCTTGTACCATTTTTTTCTCCAACTCTAGTTGCATATTTTATAGGTAATATTAACAAGAATAATGTAAACATTTATCTCACCTGAAGGAATAATCTCTAATTTTGCAGTCTGATTTTAATAGGGAAAGTGGTATCTAATATGTAGAATTTGGTTTCAGCAATCATTTTTATTAGCAACAAATCTTGTTTTCAAGCTCTACATCCTTAAAGTTTTGCCTTCAGTATTACAACCAATCTCAAATTCTTATTTAGAGCCTGCCAACACTGTGCCTTTTAAGCTTCTGATAAAGAACACAATTTAACTATTTTTTTTAGTAATCCCTTGTGTATAAGCTTCATATTGCATGTTTTACAAAGCCATACAGTATCATTTGTAATCAGGTCTGATCTTATAAGCCTTTTAATGAATTCCGTCCTCTCACTGAGTGAGGTTCTGCATGCCTATTAGGCATGAATCATCTGTTCCTGCTAGCAGCTCAATGAGTCTATAAATCATGACTCTGGGTAAAGAATGACTAAAGTATAAGCCTTTTTTTAATCTGCATGACATACACACTGTAAGTGGAAAATTGCTAAGTGAACAGTAGCAAATTCCATGTTTGATCAGGCATTTGTCTGTTCCATTGGGTTTTAAAGCAATTCATAGTCAGGCATGGTTTTCCTTAGTTAGCCTGAGGCAGCAGAACTTTCTCGTAAAGCCTTGCTCAGGAAGTAGTCTTCTGTGCTCTTTTCTTTAGATACACTACCAGATCAGGTGCCAGACAAACACTCTCTCAATGTATGCACCTTAGGAACCAGATGAGACACTGAGTCCATGTGGACTTTAATGTTTATTATACCAGCCACTATCATTTTGGAGAAAGTTAACAGGATATGAAATTATGGCTTTACTTGTGTAGGAGATCCTGTCAAAAAAAAAAAACCGAAAAGTAAAATAAAATAAAAGTGATGGTAACTTTTGCAGGATCTTTCCAGTACTGAGGGAGAGGAACCAACAGAAAGAGCTTCATTGGAGAAGATGAGAAAGAGCTGAATTCCAACAGGACCTTAGTAAGTGCATCTCAGTGAAGTGGTTAAAAACCACATAGACTTGGAAAAGCTAGAAACCATGCTGTCAAAGCTCAGTCTGTGACACATGGCAGTATTCCTTATCTTGAAAGTCCTCAAGATGAGATGAAGAAAATTAACATTAATAAAGCATATTTAGGGTTTAGGAGCTTCATTTGCTCAACCAGAATATAAGAGCTGGGGTTGGGGTGGGAGAGGGAAGAAACAAAAGCAAACCAAAAGAACCATTAGAAGTTTAAGGATGAGAAGAATCTTAGCAGTCCAGCCTTATTATCATGGTTAATAAGTATGTCTGCCTACCATTGGTTGGGTATCATTGAAGGGGGTTCTTCAGCTACAAGTAGCTGAAGGCAAAATCAGAGTGCTGAAACAAATCCCACAAGGAAAAAAACCAGCAGTAGATACCCAAGGCTGTCAGGGCAAGTTCCCTGTTGCAGAGACTTTCTCCTCTTTATTGCTGTGTAGTCACAAGATGGCTACAGTGCATTGAAGTTTCACGTCTCTTCTTTAGACATAGAGGAGCAGCAGCAGACAGAAAAGCCAGCTGAGCCCCTTATATTTTCAAGAGGACAACATTTCTTAAGAACCTGTGTGTCTCCACTTTACTTTTATTATATTGGTCAGAACTGGGTCACACGAGACTCCAGAGATGATAAGTCATTGGGGAGTGAGTACTGAAGAAGAAGGACATTCCTGTAGTTTATATCAGAATTGGGATGGGGATTGTATATGCCAGGAGTCCTGTCCTAAACGTGTGAATCAAACTTATTAGGGTTTATGTTAACAGAGAAGAGAGGATGCAAGAGGGTTCCAGAGTGTAGCCTTTGGGTGGCTTCTGCCATAATTAGCCATGGAGCCCCAGCCAATCTTCATGTTTAAAAGCTAAACCTTTCAAAAATCAATATATCACTTTCTGAAAAACAAGCAAACAAACAAACAAACAAAACCTTAAGGATATATTGGTAAAACATGTTTCTCATTTGTTTAGTATTTAGGCAACTATAAAAATTTCAGAGGTTTGTTTTGTATAGTCATACATTTTTAGGCACGTATACAAAACAATGAAACACAGAATCCTTTTTTTGTTTTCCTCCAGAAGCTAAAATCAGCTCTGCCATGAAATTATGAACTCTTATCTTTAGAAAGAAAGAAAAGTTTTTATTATATAGGGGAAGAAATGTAATCAAAGGTTCTTAGTGGAGACAGTACTCCTTCTTCACGGTTAGGATAATACTTTAAACACTAGGATAAAAGTCCAAAAACCATCCATCCACACGGCAGAGTAACAGTCATCTGATGCTTCACTCAGTGAAGATGGGAGAGCTCTAAGGCCTAGGAGAAAGCTTGTTGAATAGGTTGTGCAATTCTTAGAGGAGGCAAAATTCAATCTCAGACCTCCCGACCTTATCTTGGAGTGCTTTTATCTCTCACTCTCTCAGGCTGAAGCAGTCCAACAATCTGGGAAAAGAATGTGGGATGGGTAGCCTTCGTTCCTGAAAGAGAAGAACAGATAGGAGGAGGAATTCTCTAGTGAGCTTTACCTCCCAGCTAGGAGGAGAAGGCCAAAGGATCCTGATAGCACATATGGAAAGATAAAGCATGTTTGTATAAAACCAGCAAGCCTGTCTGTGTTAAATGTTTCCCCTCTCTCCCTCTGCCTCTCTTTGCTTCTATATGTACTTATTCAGCCTCTGTTTTTCAGCTAACACGAAGTATAAAGTGAATGCTGGGCTTTGGTACAAACGAAATTTTAACATATGCTTCTAGATTTGACATGTGGTCACAATCAAAATTATGGCACTAGGAAAGAGCTCTCCCCTGGTGAGTTCAGTGCAGCTGGCTTCTCCTCCAAAGAGGGAATGAATTTCTGATTTCGTAGAATAATACCAAATGAAGAAGTCGACTTTTGTTTAGGGGTCAAACTGCCAACAATGTCTGTCTTTAAGCATTTAAATCATGTTCATTGTACAAGGTACTTTGCCAGTGAGACAACAAGAACTCATGGTAGTTTCTAGGTTTGAAAAAACAGCATCCAACCTATCATCTCTCTTTCAACCTACAGCCCCTGCTCATTGAGTAGAATGGCACACAATGCTCTCAACACTTCGAATAGTGCTATTTTTTTTCAGTTTTTTAAATTATGAAGTTCACACATCAGAGTGTATCTCAACCTTCATCAGAAAAGCTTCTCCTTGCAGTAGACAGCAATTAACAAAAAAGACTTCAACTGGTCAACAGGCAGAGAACAAGAGACTGTGGCATGCTCATCCCTAGCTGGGCCATACATATCACACCCCTCGAGGAAAAGAGGGAACAATAGTTGTGAGAGCCAGAGGTGGTGGATAACACCAGGGAAACGGTGTTTTCCATGTACAACAGGGCAGTTGGACAGATAAACTCAAAGTTTTTTTGTGATGTTGTGTGCAAGATCTGCACAAGCTCAAGCCAGTCAAAAATCCCAGCATACAGATGGAGGAGGTGAGCAAAAAAATCCCACCACCAGCTGAGGGGCTTCTGACTTTTGATAGTTGCTAGGAGAAAGGGAGTCAGGTTTCTGTAATGTTGTGACCTCCAGTAGGTCAACCACACACCCACTCCCAAGACTAGTTGAACAACACAGACTGGATTTGATGGGAGAAAGAAGAAAACTCAAAATAAGATGGGGGGAGTTGCAGAAGGTACTTATGCAATGAGTTGGGATAAGTGGGGGGAGATGTCAAATATGTTCAAAATACATTGTATAAAATTCTCAAAGGATTAAAAAAAACATTGCCTGAATATTATTTAAATTGATTATTTATAAATTCGTTGTGCATGGGAATACTATGAAATATGAACTGGTACGTATATGACCATGAAAGTGCAGAATTGTAGCTCAGTACCCTATAAGAATTGCCACAGACGTACATCAGTTTTGATCTGGGATAGAAAAGAGCAATAAATAATTCACAAAGGACTGCTTCGAGGCCTATTGCAAAATAGTAATTTATCAAAGGAAACTAACAAGAGCCTCCTCTCCACCAAAACCTGCATATATCTTACATCTTCTGACCCACAAAGGAACAGAAAGAAATAACTTTTATTATCCCCAGTTACTAGGATAGAAACAGTAAAATTTTTAATGACACACAATTGGTAAGTGGTAGAGACAAGATCTGAACCTAATTGCGTATGAATTTAAAAATCTGTGTTTCATCCATGACAGAGCCCTGTCCCCTGGACAGCATAGATGAAGATCCATGCGTAAAGTTCCTTTCTTTATATGAAGTCATGGGACACATCTCCACCTTGATCTCCAGTGAAGACTAACTTACAAAAGGCATCCTGAGTAATTGTATATTTATACTTACAGACACATTAAGCAAGTCTTATTCTGCTATTACAATGGTTAGCATCAATTTTCTGACCAATCACTTCCAAGATCAAAAATCCGTTTTATGCTTTTTTTTTTGTTCAAAACTCATTTCTTACTTTCATTAATTTTTCTTTCACTCTTCAGTTTGTTCCCCTGAAACTATGAGATCCACATCTCATAAAGATATACATGTCTTACCTAGTGCTCTTGGCTCACAACTCTCTCTCAAAAGCAGGTCATATTTCCTAGCAATTCTATCCCAGAGCTGACCATTGATGTTATTTGACCTACTTTGTCTGATAGTAGATAAAAGACCTTCATGTCAGAAGAAGTTTTGCTCATACACCAGGAGAAGGACTCCTGCTGAGAGAAGCCAAAAAGGATCAGGAAAGGTCATACATGGACCCTGTCTTCTGTCTAGTCCCCTTAAATCATACCCTTTTGTCTAATTACATTTACACATGGACCGTTCAAGCTTTAGGGATGCCTATTCAGTAAAGCTGTCGTTAAAAACTTCAAAGAAGATTCAAGAAGCACTGTTTATGTGAACTGCGGAGGCTTCCGAGAAGCAGAACAGGACTCATCAACATTCTACAACATTGACTCAACCCACCTCCTTGGGAGCAGCAGCTCTTATGCTCAGGATCCTTCTAAACCTTACTTTCTCGATCTGGTTGTTTAATATTCTTTCATACATCACTGAACTTACAGTATGTAAACTTTAAGAATGAGGGGTTAGTTAATAAACGAATTTATGAATGTATCTAAAAGAAAGATTATGCTTATTACAGTATTCATTGTTGTTGGTATCCATCATTTACTTTAATGTGTAAAGCGTGAGAGAAACAGAAAAGAAGGAAGGGGTTTCTGGTAATAAAAAAAAAAAAGAGTATTTATGACTAATCATGAATACTGAGTCATGCACTATGAAAGGATGAAAAGATGAGTAAGACATATTTGCATACATAGTCAACAACGGCCCTCCTTAGTCATTGGTTTTGTGCCTGGATTCCACCAAGAATGGTTCAAAAATGTTCACTGTTACCCTTACTTTACTAAGTAATTAGGGCCACAGTGGTTATGTCTGTTCTGAACTCTTGCAGATTTGTCTCCTTTTCTTTACTCCAGAAACAGAACAGTACAAGAACATTCACAAAGAATTTGAATTACATTGGATAGGAAGTAATTCAGAGATGTGGCAGATTATGTACAGATGTATTTTGTTTAAGTAACCTGAGCATCTGCAGACTTTCTCATCTGCATGGTTCCTAATGCTCTGTAGATACCAAGGAATGACTGTATGTAATTACTGTCAATTACACCTTGATTAAAAATATTTTAAAAATACAAATTTTGAGCTGGTGGGATGGCTCAGTGGTTAAGAGCACTGAACAACTCTTTCAGGGGACCCAGGTTCAATTCCCAGCACCCACATGCCAGCTCACAACTGTCTGTAACTCCAGTTCCAGGGGACCCTACACCCATGGCAAAATGCCAAGGCACATAAAAACAAAACAAAATTAAAAAAATACATATTCCCCATCCTTAATTTCAAGTAACTGCCATAAAGGACGATTATGATAGAGATGTATAAAGGACACTCTGAGACTAATAGAGTGAAATGGTCAGTTTCACGGTCCGATCCTTCTGGGAGCCCTGAAGGGAAATGTGTTCTATGACTTTCACCTAACTTCTGGTAGTAGTGTCCATCCTCAGTTTACAATGTGTCGCTCTCTTCTCTGCCCCATCACTCCGCGGCCTTCTTTTCTCTGACTTCATCTTCCTGCGACTTCTTTCAACTCTAGTCATTGAATTTTAGAACCATCAATTCAACATGGCAGCATTGCGAGAGATAGCCATACATCTGCAGCCCCTATTGACCAATGAGATTATGCAAGCTATGGAAGATGCTCATGTCAACCCCTTGCATTCACTTGTCAGTTACATGAATTTAATCAAGGAGGTAGCTGCTTTGGGCCTCATATATAAATGGAGACTAATAATAGCATCTGAATCCTAAATCATAGGGACATTTCAATAAAACATATCAATGTATTCAGGATACTGTTTGGCAGGTAATAATTGGTAAATAGCCGGGTAGTGGTGGTGCACGCCTTTAATCCCAGCAATTGGGAGGCAGAGGCAGGCGGATCTCTGTGAGTTCGAGGCCAGCCTGGTCTACAGAGCGAGATCCAGGACAGGCACCAAAACTACACGGAGAAACCCTGTCTCGAAAAAAAAAACAAATAATAATAATAATAATAATAATAATAATAATAATAATAATACTTGGTAAATAAATGCTAAGGAATATTAGTTCTAAGTGCTACAGTTCATTTCTTCCTCATAATAATAACCTTTTATTGGCTTGTCTTTGGGAAAAGTCTGTGAAATCCATCCTGCTGAAGGGTTTAGATCACTTCTAAGCTGCAGCAGAACCTTATTACATGCTTACAAAAGCTATCGAAGGAACATCAGCGCCAAGAGTTTTACAATTATAAGTATGTGAAAGGAAAATCATGTTCCAAGAATGTGTGCACTTGGGAACTGGCTGCCTCCACTCCATCTTCAGAAGAAGATAGTGGGTTGAGTAAACCCCGGTGCAGGGAAGAATCAGAGGCTAAGATTTGGCTGGTGTTTCCTATTAACTTGGATAGGAAACAAGGATTTCTCTCCTCTCCTCTCCTCTCGCTCTCTGACTGCCAAGTATGATGACGGAGGGCATTGCAGGTGCCAGACGATGAGCAGCTATTGGCCCTTTAAACTGTAGGCTTCGGGGCTCAGTCATGGTGGCAGATCACAGGTTTGTCTGGTATGAAAGGTGGAGACTTCAAAGCACCCTGAGAGATGTGATGCTCGAATTCCTGAAGAGGCTGAGGAGGCTGATGTGCTGCCCCTGAAGGGCTACAAGGAAGTCCAGCAAGCTGGTCTTTTTTCTCCCAGCCTAGTTCAATCTTCCCAAGCCTGGGCATTGAAATGGACTCATGTGCCATCCCTCTGAAGCACATGGGCTAGTCCTTGGTGCACAGTGCTGACTTTTTTTTTTCCATTTGGTAGAGCACCCCTACACAACGGGATACATATCTTTGCCAGTGTGCTCAGTGACCTCGAGCCATGAACATTGCTGAATGTGACGACCTGATAATGTTACTCAGTGTCAGCTGGAGCATGCCATTGTGATTAAAAAAAAAAAAAAAAAAAAAAAAAAAAAAAAAAAAAACCTCTCTACCCTCATGATGCTTGCCTTCTAATGCGGAAGCTACCAGTAAGAAAGAAAACTCATCCACATGCCTGTAATGTCAGGGAACATTGGAAGTAGTGCAAGGGGATGAAGATGCTTTTTACATTGGTGCGTTCTGCTTTATGGAGATCCCACCACAGGATATTTGACATTTCAGGAAGGGTCAAGACCGAAGTGAATTTTCTTTATCTCCCAGTATTTAGGAAAGTCCATTTCAGGAGAAACAAAGAACAAGATCAAATACTCTTCAGAAAAGCTGAGAGATTTTAAGGGGCCTGGAATCAGGTGAGTTAGGAGTTCAAAGAAGTTTAATGAATTAAAGAAAAGCAGAAAAAAATGTCCAAGATGATAATTTCATTATGGCATTTTCATACTTGTAGGTAGCGTACTTTGACCCTGATGACCCCATAATCACTCTCATGGTTTGCAAACTTCCTCTCAAGAAGCACCCTTCTACTTTCACACATTTTTAGATTATTGTTTTATTCAAAACATACTAATACAAATGAATTCCCAGTTCCTAGCAGTTAATTCATACAAACCTGGCTGACCACAAGTGGTCTACTGAGTCTGGTGTGCCAAATGGCTGACTTAGAAAAGGTCTGGATCAGAGAAAAAGGCAGGTTCTGCATTCTCAGAGATTTTTGTTGGATTTTGGATCTTTGAATTATTGGAGCTCCTTTGCTTTTATGAGCAAGGCTACTCCAAAGAGAAAGCCACTCTAGGGATGAAGTGGAGCAGAGAAGAGCACAGAGCTATTGCATAATGTCAACCTCAAGGCTGTTTGACTTCAGGACTTCTCGTTACATGAGCCAATGCTCACCCCGTAGACCGAATTGCTGAGTCACTTCTAATATGAGTTCATTCAGAAGACACCAATGCGCTGTTCTCTATGATTAGGGTAGTCCCTTCTCAAGTTGGAAAATACTTTTCATTCAAAGCCAAACTAAATGATCACATCTTCCATTAAGCCTTCCCCATCCCATGGGCAAGAATCATTGACACTTTCATTCTCCCATAATTTTTCTCTGACTTTATGTCTACTAATATTGATGTGCGAATTTGGCCGCACTACGGATTGTCGGAACAGTCGGTAAGACGTTATTCCTCAGCATTCCTGCAAAGCTTCTAGAAGAGATTAGCGCTTGACTGCATGGACTGTGGGAAGATCGTAGCTGCTAAAGGCGCAAATACAAGGAAAATGCAGAAGGGAAGATTCACTTTCTGAGCTGGGACATCCATCTTCTCCTGACTTCAGATGTGGGCACTTCTGCGCCTCAGATCTACAGATCTGAGCTCAACAAAATTGCAACACCAGCTATCTGGTGCTTCTAGAAATGCTGATGGCGTATTGTGTGCGTATCTTGGCCTCACTAATCATGAAAGCCAGTTCCTGTAATAAATCTCTCTCTCTTTTTGCATTATCTCTTTCTTCTCCCTCTTGCTTTCCCTTCGCCACACACATGTGTGAACATAAGAACACACACATAAATGCTCTGTTTCTCTATAGAATTCTTTTTTTGAGTGCTTCTTCTTTTCTTCTTTTTTTCTGTAGAATTCTAATACATCCTTCTACTAGCCCTCCATTCGCTCACTATATATTTACCAAATGTATATGGCAGTTTCTTTTATAGGCAAAGCCACATACAGATAAGTAAAATGGTGGAACTCCCAGCCTCTGTGGAACTTATGTTCTAGTGGCAAAACAAAGTAAATACCAACAAAAAAATACATGATGGGGGGGGGATATTTTAAATGATTGACGATAAATAAAGCCAGGAAAATAAGATGGGTAGCCATGGGAAGTAGCAGCAATATGAAGCAGAGGTTAGGGAAGGTTTCTTACAGAAGATGAAATTTAAACAAAGATTTCAAAGGCATCAGGAAGGCCCAGTGTGTTTGGGTTACACAAGAAATGCCAGCACCTGGGACACAGAGGCAGGAGGATCATAGATTTGATGTCAGCCTGGGCTGTACAGCAAGACTCTGTCTTTAAAAAAAAAAAAAAAAAAGTAAGTGTATATTTGGGGAAAATGAGGCAGGGTATTGGCCATGTTCAACATTATTGTATGAGGAAGAGAAAGAGTAGAGAACCAGAGACTGACCACTTCTGTGGTGGAACTGTAACAGGGAGAACAGATGAGTCCATGGGAAGCAGAAGAAGGATGCACAGAATCTTGTAAGGCTGAGACCTGAGTTCGGGCAGATACTGACAAGTTCTGACTTCTGACTTAAAAGCCTCACTTGGTTGCTGATTTGAGCACCAGCTTTGGGAGGATATTTCTCAAGTTGTGATTGTTAGTTGTCTATTTGTCTCTGGCATTTCTCCCTCTTGTCAAGATTGAAGCTCATTCATTTTAATACACTTGTTATTTGACATTGTTTGACTTCTGGGTGGTCATCAATTTGTTGACTTTTTCTAGTTCTTCATTTGTCATAAGATGTGTATATATATAATATATGCATATATAACATATGTATATATGCATATGTGTGTATCAAATGTAATCTGAAAAGGTATGTTAAGCATATTTTATAGAAGAGGAAAACTAAATAGGCAGGTGAGTTTAAGTAGAGAAAAAGAGAAAGCCACATAAACTTGCACATAGGAAGATAACGTATTTAAAACAGAGAAAAAAACAAAATGTTATTAGGTTCAAAAATGAATTAGGACCTACATGAATTTAGGAGTATAATAAAAATAAGTGTATCGATTCAACATCTAAAATGACAGTTATCCTATAATGCAACCTATTTCCTTTAAAATTAAATGTTATTAAAAGCCCAGGAAGAGACTCAAATGCTTCTATTGGATCACTGTTAGAGGCAAATCACCAGCTAAGTATTCTACAGCTGAAGAAACTTGTCCCCAGAATCTAAATCAAATGTGTGCTTGAGGCACATCTGTTACTTCCAAGCACAAACTTGCAACTTCATTGAATTGTCAGACAATTCATAGGTTTCACTGAACTTATTCTTTAGCACCAATTGTCTGGCATTTGAAAAGCTGTATTCATAAAATCACTGGAAAATATTTATAAGCTGCGTGGTGCCAGGCATTGGCAAATGTCCTCCCTTGGACATGTGCTGAAGCGAATAAGCCATACAGCTACTTCTCTCCCACATAATCCCTATGGCTCAGTGGGATTGGGTGACCTTCCTGGGAACTCTTTACTGTAGTCCGCATGGATGCCAAAAGCCCAAGGAAGCTTGCTGCGTTGTTCTCATTCAAATACTGAACTTGCTGGGTTCTTATTCAGGCATCTTTAGACACACTTCCTTCTTGCTCAGCAAAACTGCTAATTGGCACAGGAAACATCCTGGCTTTGTCTGTTTTCTATAGAAGCTGAAAATGCTTCTACCTGACCATGCTCACAGAATTATACTTTCAATGGTATGAATGCCCCAGACATTTCAATGACAACTTTGGGAGCAAAGTAACACATAATACAGTTAGTTGGTCTTATACTGTCTCGTGAAACAATGTAAGTCATTTAAAGCAAAAATCCTCAGAAAATGGGGATTAAATAAAGTAGATGTTTGGGATATAGCTATTTAAGTTTGGCAAAAGCAGCACAGAGGATTTTTCTGTTTCTATGTTCTTCACCTTCATTGGTCCCCCACCCACAAGTTTAATCTGTTCACTGCTTGCTATAACTAAAAAGGGTTATTGTGGTTGCTCTCCCAAGAAATGTTTTCTCATAAGCTCAAGAAAGCATGTTGCGTTGCCAAAAGTAAAGAAAATAGTTCCTGTACTTACTGCCAGCCCAAAGCCAATGTCTCACGTGAATCTTGGAGGTGGAGGCAGGGGTGGGTGAAGGAAAGCTTTAATTCTTATTCTTAGGTCCTTCCTGCCTCTCATGGACTTATGTAGAGTGAAAGGCAATGAGGAGGAATAATTAATCACTTGTGAGCACATTGGGGACTTGGGTTTAAATGATGATGAACTTTTAAGGCTGACATTCACATCCTGAATCTACTTGTCCAAGGCGCCTTAAAATCTTAGCATATGTGTTTCACATATATTTTCTTTGAATTCATGTAGATGCATCAAGTTTTACTTGAGTCTTTAGGGGCTGTCCTTGGAGCATGACATGTTCTATTGTGATGGTGCGTTCTGTTCAAGCGCATTACTACGAGCAACACTCATGAGCCAATCAAAAATTTTAAGTAACGATTGACTAACCAGGTAGATGGTTATGTATAAAAAAGTCATTGCTAGACTTTTCTACACCACATTTATAAGAAATCCATTCATGGTACCCTAATTCCAGTGTTAGTGGTTATTTGAGTCATTAAAATTCTATGTGCTAACATTATGCCCGGAACCACGATAAACATTTGAATGGATGAAAAAGAAGTCTCCTGGAGAACCCAGACAGCGAGTGAATTGTGATTTACAATTCTTGCTAAGTTGTTTGTTAGAATTAGCTTTTTAGAGAGAGTTTGGAAGGGCAATATTTTATGCTTCAAACCCTCAACTTAAATATTCATTAATATGCAATGCTAAACCAGAAACTGTTTTCAGGATCACAGTGAGTTAAACAGTCAGTCCTTGAGAAGGCATTAAAATGACAGATAAAACAGAACTGACAGTTACGGAAATAAATACAGAATTCTCATGGGGATTTGGTGTGTGGCAAAGCTGTTACTTCAACACAGTGAGGGAAATCAATTATTTACTACATAGGGGTGAAACAGCTGGCTAGCCATTTGGTTGAAGTTCAAGGGATATCTACATTTTTGAACTGAAATAAATGCTTAATAAATGCTTAACTGAAATAAATGGCTTAACAACAACACTAAAGGAACATTTAGAAAGCGATACAATTTTTCTTTATTATCATGAAACAGGTAACGTCTTTTTAAAAGATAAACCACCAAATGCAGGATACACAGAGCATTAAAGACAGAATTGACTACATAAGAACTTGAAATTTCATATCACAGAATTATATAAAACACAGCACCAAACTGAACAGATAGAAAAATTATCCCTAAAATGTAAAGAGATAGATAGATAGATAGATAGATAGATAGATAGATAGATAGATAAACAAAAGGCAAACTGGTAAGAATATCTGCTGAATATATAAACAAGAATTTAATTTCTAGGTAAGCAAAAAAATATCCACAAACCCACAAAACAGCAAGAAACACTTAAAACATGATCCGCAAAAGTGTAGACGGAAAATTCACAGAAAAGAAAACACAAAGGTCAGTAATTATCTACTTCACAAATACGTACTGAAAACTATGACTGCTGATAGCACTTGGAGTATCTGAGAAAGCAAAACAGGGAAAAGCACTTGGGCACATTCTGTCGTGGTGGCCGTGATGAGAAGCCATTTTTCTAACACATCTAATACAGAAGGAATTGTACCCTGGCTTGACTGGTGGGCTGGTTAAATTACCAAGGGTCTAAATATTGGTGTCCCCCAAATGCATATGTTAGAATTCGATTCCCAATGTCACGGTAATAATAGGGGGGCCTTTAGGGAAATGATTACATCATGAAGGTCCTACCCTCACAAATGAGATTAATGTCCTCATAAAAGAAAACAAAGAAAGTGTGCCTACTCTTTTTACCTCTTCTTTCCATGGTCTGTCAGGCTGATAGCCGAGGTGAACCACCATAAGTAGTCTTTAAGTTACACTGGTTTCTAAAAGTTTCAAGAAGGTCATTACACTAACGTATTTTATGTAACTAACTTTTTACGTTATAGTCACATTAATATAGTTATTCTTAATTACATAGGTGATTTTTCCTTTTGCTTATAAAATACTATAGAACCTTTCAGAGCCGCCCCCTCCCCATACATGCTGTATTTTGAGATAATTTCTAAATGAAATTTAGGATACATACATCAGTACTAAAATGACTGTTCCTATTCAGATACACTTGAGTCACAGCATGAACATTACTCATGTGTTATTATGTTAAGTATTTTTAAGCAAATTAATTTAAATTGACAAAAAATGTACGTATTAAAATTTACTGTGTGTTGTATAACGTTTAATTCAGGTTAAATGCAGCTTTGTCTCTTCAAGCATTTAATATTTCTTTACGATAAAATTTCATGATATTTTAAAAGTTATTTAAATTTACAATACATTGTTAATGTCTATGATCACCACCCTGTGCAATGGTACATCAGAACACCTTACTCCTACACAACAGTAACCTGATGCTATTGATTAATCCTTCCCAGCCTCAGCAAACAGCCAAACTCAGGTCCTCTGGAAGAGCAGCCAGCGCTCTTAACCATGGAGCCATCTTTCCAGTCCCAACTCTAGCAAATGATATAGTAAATGGAACGTTCTTCAATTAAGCGGTATCAATTTAGTGCTATAATTCTTAGTGACTCTAAGAAGCCATTTCGATAACCTCCATGTGAGTGCTGGAACTGAACCCAGATCCGTGGGAAATCAGCCTGTCAAAGGGGACAGAGGAAGTGAGGCCCGGTTGACTGAAGTAGGTCACTCCTCCCTCACTCTCCTTTTTTAATCTCTGTTTCTTCTTGGCTTTCTGGCCTAGAGTAAGTGAGCAGCCTTCTCTAGCACATTCTTCTACTGCTGGGTCATTCTTCCTCACCACAGACCTAAAAGTTATAGAGCCTCTTCAATATTAACAGAAAACATGAGCAAAAATAAATCCTCCTTTAAAGTGATCTCAGGCATTTTGTCACAGTGACACACATTGGACTAATTACAGTCATAATGAAAGAAGAAATAATCAAAGATAAATGTCTGAAAAATCTTACAGTTCACGTATAAGAAAAAAATTACATAGGACTTTCCCAACTTGATAATTCTATAAATTTACACGCCATTGCAAAAATGAGCCATGAAGATGAAAGAAGCTTACCAGATTACCAAATTGTAAAAGTTCATCAGTCATATTATCATGCCAGGGGTGTAACTGTGGGAAGACTGGATGATCTGTATACATAGAACATAAAGAAACGACTCGGGGGCTGGGGAGATGGTGAGATAGTTCAGCTGTTAAGAGCACCAGCTGCTCTTCCTGAGACTCAGAACTCAGTCATTGATATAATGAGCATCCTCATCATCCCATCACCCGGTAAAGGGACCAGTGGCTGGGGTCAGACCCTCAACCCATGAGCCGGGAGCATCTAAGCCCCAACCGTGTAGAACTTTAGACATTTGTTGAACTGATGACACCTTTAAGCAGTTTATAGTTAATACCTTGTGGGGAATGTATTATGAGCTTTATGTTATTTCCTCATTATGATATTTAGGGTTTTTTTGTTTGTTTGTTTTGTTTTTGTTTTTTTCTTTGAAACGGAGGTCTATCTTGCCATGCAGCAGTATGGGCTAGCCGACAGCTCATAGTATTCCTGCCTCATTCCCCATACTGAGATTACAGGTGTGTGAGATTTCTCTGTTCTTGGAAAATACAGTACTGTATCAAATCATCAAAATCTTTAAGTAATTTGATTTATATTCCAGGGGCACATATAAAAACTGACTATAAATCAACATAAATATCTACTCATTATTCCTTTTGTGAAGTTACCTTTTTCTACTGAGAAATTGCTATTTGCTTAAACTTTCTTTTTATTTATTCCTTGTGTCTTTCACATCATGCATCTCCATCCCACTCATTTTCCCTGTCCCTTTGTATCCACACTCTGCCCTTGCAGTCTATCCCCCCCAACTCCCCACCCCCGCCAAAATGAAACAAAATAAAATTTAAGACAAAAAAAGAAAAAAGTAAAGGGGGAGGGAGGAAAAATCTCATCATGGAAGCTGTAGTGTGACACAGTGCGTCATGAAGTAAACTTTTTTTCCCGTGTATCTCTACTTGCAAGTGTTCATTGCAAAGAGTCATTGGTCTTGTTGGAGGCCTCTGGTTTCTGCTACACCATTAATACTGGGCCCTCACTGGGACTCCTCTTGGATCTACTGTTGCTGTCCTGTGTCGTGGAGATCCTGCAGCTTTGGGTCTGCAGGACCAGTCCCTTCACATGCTCCAGCCAATCTTAGATGGGGTGGATGTTGAGGTGAGCCAGCTCATAACCCTGGTTCTGGGCCTGGGTAGTTGCAGCGTTGGTCAGCCTGCCAGCTGTTCCCCATCTTCACCACCAGGGTAAGCTCTCCAGCATTGCCCCTTCACCCCTCGCCAGTTCACCCCTTGCAGCGATGAGCAAGGGGTGGGGCTGTTCTGCTTTCACACCCTCAGGGTCAACTCTCCTACACCTGGACCATCAGGGCCAGCTCTCCTGTGTTGTCCAGGGGCCACTCTCGGGAGTGCTGCAGCTGGTGAGGGGCAGGGACAGCTCTCCAGCTCTTATGTCCTCAGGGCCAGCTCTCCCACCTGCCACTTATGGGGAGGTGGCCAGTCTCCAAGTTGTGAGCATGGGAGAGCTGTTCCCACTACTCAGCCGTCATGAGGAGGAGGCATGGGCAAGAGAGAGACGTTCCCCCTTACTCCTTGCCCCTTGCCATCTGCCACAGAGGAGGGAACCGACCCTCCCTTACCAGCTACAGCACTAGGGAACCTCCTCCTCTCCTGGGCAGCACAGGAGAGCTGACCCTGTAGGTGGAGGTTCTGGTGAAATGGCCCTGAGAGTGTGAGAGTGGACTAGCTGGCCACACACCCCTCATCTGCCATGTGGTGCAGAGGGCAAGGGAAAGATGCCCTCCCTGCCTTGCCCCTGCCACCACCAGTGGTGGGCGAGGGAGCTGACCCTCCTCTTCACCAGCTGCAGCACTCGGGAAAGTGGACCCTACACCTCGCCTGGGCAGCAGAGCAGAGCTAACCCTATTGACAGGGGGACCGGTGAACCGGCCAGAAAACAAGAGCATGGTGGATCTGCCCACCCACCCCCCTTGCTGCCTATGACTGGGGGAGAGCTGGCCCTGAGGTCATAAATTACTAGTTGTGTATGGTATGGTTTTGCTAAAACTCTATTCTCAGAAAGAAAGTAATGCAATTGTCTTTCCTTAGTGATCTTTATTGATTTCTGGTTCATATTTATTTATTTTATTTAAATATCCTCTTGGTTATTTAATAAATAAATGAATACAGAGACAAGTGGATTTTTAAATCTATTTTTCGTGCGGAAATAAGGGTTTAATCATTTCTGAATTGTTTTTTATGACACATTTCAAAACATCCTTCCAAATCAGAGTTAAATGTACACACATTTTGCCAACATTTTAATGTGTTTTGGCTTTGGTTTTACACGTTAAAAAATACATTTGAGAAATCTTTAGGATGATGTATTATATTATATTGTCATTAAGATGCAGTATACAGCATCTTGACCTCCTAAAAATTGAAGTTTTCGAGTATTAAAAATGTTCTGTCAACACGAGAAAACACAGGACAGATGTGACATACGGGAGTAATCAGATTTGGGTACCATGTAGAGCTTTTTGAGATTAAGGAATGGACTCATCATAGGAGTCATACTCTGTTCCTACATGTTTTTAAAACAGAGTCACGGATGCTTTGCAGAAAACACTGAGGAAAATGAAAGGATAAAATGTGTGCACATCACATTATCTAACAATGAACTTGTTTCCAAAACACACAAAGGACACTTAAAACTCTAGAGAAGAAAACAAACAGCCCAGCTTGAACGTGGTCACAAACGATGTAATCAGAAGCCTCACTGCAGATATACAGTTGGTAAATCAGCACAGGAAAGATATTCACATCATTTGTCAATGAGGAACTGCATTCTGAACAATAATGATGGGCGACTGCCCCAGATTAAAAGGCAAAATTGTCAATGACGGTGCCTTGCCAAGGATGGGGAGCAGCAGGAAGTCCTATTCATCGCTGCCACGGGCGTAAAATGGCACCATGACTTGGGGAAACAGTTTGGCAGTTTCTTTCGAACCTAAACATAGTTTTACAATATAACTAGGCAACTGTATTCCTAGGCATATATTCAAATGATCTGAATACTCAGGCCCACACAGAAGCTTGCACAATAGTACTTAGAGTTGGTTTCAGTAATAATGATCAAAATCTGGAACCATCAAGATGACTTTTACTAGATGAATGGAAAATAAACTGTGATATCCATACAATGGAATATTATTGAATGAAACCCCAGGACCCACATGGGTGAAGGAAATAACGGACTCCTGAAAGTTGTCTTCATATCTTCACATGAATATGGTGTTACACACACATACACACACACACGTTATAAAAGTTTTCCTTTAAAAAAAAGTCAATTTTGTTCAATTTTATTGCTTCCTTGTCATTGAAAAGAAAAAAAAAGTTTGTCTTGTGTATAACTATACAATCAGCCCTCATGTCCATAGTTCCCATGTCCATGGATTCAATCAACTTTTGTTAAAAATATTTTTCAAGTGTCTGTACAGGACTGGATATTTATACTTTTCTGTGGTTATTCTCTAACACATTATTCTCTATTACATTACAGTATAGCACATATTAATGTGGCATTTTTATTTCATCATAAGACACCTTGAGATGATTTACTCTATGAGGCACGTGCATAGATGAAAACACTATATGAGATGTGGCCATCTTAGAGTTGGATATGGGCAGCAGGTTCTCAGAACAATTCCCTAGTGTCAAGGGATAAGTGAACTACCTCACTGTTTTCCTGACAAGCAGAAACTTCTGTCTGGCCAGACTTGGATGAAACCAGTCTCCCTTTATAATTTTGCACAGCAGGTAAATTAGTGGTTATGAAAATATTCTACAAAGTGTCTTCTGGCTCCATGCAGCTCTTCATCTCTCACAAACACCCTTCAGATAGCAAGTCTATTGAACACGTTTCTACCTCGTTAGAGCATCTGGCTGTGCACCACTGGGTCATGGCGTGCTAGTGAGTTGGGACAGTGGTCAGAATCTGTCCCCGGAAGCAGTTCCTCCATCATAGCAGCTACTGATAAATGGAGGTGGCTGCAAATTTACAAAAGTACGTGACCGTGTGAAGAGGTTGCTTAGGTTCACTCTCAAGACTTACAGAGTATGTGTGAAAGGAGAGATTCTGGCATTAGACTCTACTTAGTATGACAGAAAAAAATCAGAAACTAAGACAAGAGTACAAATAAATCAAGTGATAGTGATCCAGGCACTTAGACCACCAAGGAACTGTCTGAAAGCCTGTTAGTATGTGAAAGGAACGGTGAATGACATATACACTCCGGCCATAAAAGAGTCAAATTAAGGACCAAAAAAGGTGCCCCAGATGGTGCAATGAGGAGTGGGGAACTCATCCTCAGATTGTGTGGCAGCTGTGGGGAGCACAGTCATTGGCTGAGAGGACTGAGGAGGCAGAGGGATCCCGATAAAGAGCCACATTTAATTCTGAAATGATGAAGGGAAATTGTGGAGTGTATCATGCATTTTCCTAAGCATGGGCTGAAATGTCAAAGGACACACATTACGTCACAACCTTAATGCATACCTGTGATTTCCTGGCTGTTGACGTACAGTGGAGGAAGATTTTTCTAGGCTAATGTACATTCTTCTAAGTGTAACTAACTGTCAAAGTCCTGACCAACATTACATATTTCATTACATTATGTTATATTATACGTATTATACAAAAATATATATTATATTACATTACAAAGTACAGACCAATATTACATTTACACACACATATATGCATTACATTAAAAAAAAAACTATTCTAGAGGTTAGCAAGGTAAGTTAGAAGCGATACCCCTGGGCACAGCCAACTATCCTATTGAGGGAAGATTGTAGGTTAGGGCTAGTAGGGCCAGAATTAGACTCTGAGCTGTACTTTATTTCTTACTCTAGGGTAATAGTGGTTCATTGTAAAACGTGAAAGAGCTAAAATATGAATAAAGCAAGCCTTTTTTTTTTATCAGTAGGTTCCAGATCAGTGGATTCAACCAGTCATAGAAAATGTTAGATAAACTATTCTATGTGTACTGAACATGCATTGATTTTTTTTCTTTTCAATATTTCCTGAACAATTCAGTATAAAGGCTCTTCACACAACTTTTGCACTGTATTATGCAAAAACAGTTTACATTTTTATTATTTGTACTTATATTTGTGTGTGTGTGTGTGTGTGTGTGTGTGTGTGTGTGTGTATGAGCTTGTATAGTGGATGTATGGGCTCATATGTGTGCTGGTTCAAATGAAGGTCAGAATATAGTGTGTTATCCCCTGGAGCTGGAGTTACAGGCCACCATTAGCTACCTGATATGGGTGCTAAAAGCCAAACCCAGGTCCTCTTCAAGAGCAGCAAAGTGCTTTTAAATACTGACTTATTTTGCCAGCTTCTCTATAAAATATTTTTAGGCATTCACTCGACAATAATATGAGAGGAGAAAAGGGAAGGTACTAATAGAGGATTTGGTAAAAATAAGATGTTTTAGGGTTGGAACATTGCTATGATTACCTGGAAACCTAATATACTCTTGTGTCTATTTTTATATACTGCATTTCAAATTTTCCATAATAAAGTCTTAAGAAATAACTTTTATCAAACAGTATGATAAACGATATCTACTTAGTCAAAATTTGTTCCAATTACATAAGTACTTTTGCTAAATTTGAGAAATATGGTGGTATGAGGATTTGCGGGTCCAGCTCTCATATTATTTATGCCTTAGAAAACAATGAGTTTATTAACTCCCTCCAAAATTATGTTATAGGTAAAAGGATTGGTGAGCCATATTGGCATTTGGGTTTTAGCATGAGAATAATATGACTGTGTCAGTCATTGAGGTTGATATTACTAGAAAAGGAATGGAAGATGTGTAAGTGTGGCGTTATTAAGCTGTAAGATGTGGTCTGTATTAGTTACTCTTCTCACTGTTCTGACAAAATACTTAGCAAAAGCAGTGGAAGGTAGGAAGGGAAGGAGAGAGGGAGGGAAGGAGAGAGGGAGAGAGGTAAGGGAGAGAGAGAGAGGCAGGAAGGAAGAGAGGATGGGGTTATTTGGTCCACAGTTCAGAGCAATGCAGTTCATCATGGATGGGAAATCATAGCAGCAGGAGGGTGAAGCGGTTGGTAGTGTTACATTCTCAGTCAGGAAGCAGGGAATGATGAATGCAAACACTCAGCTGGCTTTCTCTGTTCAATCCTGGGCCTCCAGCCCATGGAACAGTGCTGCCCGCCAACCATTGAGGTTGATCTTCTCGACTTAGATACAATCTTTCCGAAAACACCTCTGTAGACACATCCAGAGTTACGTATCCTAGTTGATTCTAAATCCAGCTCAATTGACAATGAAGAATTCCTTCAGCAGCGTTCTCAGTTCAAATTCTCTCCTTTCAATTCAAATGAACTCACAGGTTCACAACTTGGAGGCTGGGGCTTTCCGCCCCCCTCCCATCAGTGGGATTTCTTTTTAATACATTTACCTTGAACAGTGATAGCTTCTTTATCCATACCTGACCTATCCAAATCTTTGAGCTCATTTACATTTCCTCAAAAAACTACACATTTCCCACATCTTTCTGAACTCTTTAACTGTAGCTCTAAGGGCAGTAAGAAGTAACCACAATGTCGCAATGTTACAGCCTGGGTGTTATGCCGTCTTTTGTTGTTTTTTTTTTCCAAGACAAGATTTCTCTGTGTAGCCCTGGCTGTCCTGGAACTCACTCTGTAGCCCAGGCTGGCCTCGAACTCAGAGATCCACCTACCTCTGCTTCCCAAGTGCTGGGATTAAAGGCGTGCACCACTACTGAACTCTACCAAGACAGGGTAAGATGGTCTTTCAAAATTCCTGCTTCTGATAATGGTCTGACAGATACTCTAGGCCTGCAGCCAAATTGGATGCCCCAACGGTGCTGAGAAACTTTAGATGACTGTCCAGGATGCCAGCTGTCTGTCTATTCTCACAAGATTGCCGAAAGTTGCTTGGTGCATTTCCCATTTTCTCAGGTATTATTATATTCCTTCTCAAGTCTTTGATGGGGTTGAAGACTTACAGTTACAGTTACGATCTTCTCGTATCTTAGCTAGAACACATTAAGAACTAGATTCATATTCTTCAGGATAGGACAGCTTTTGGAATAATCTCTGTAACATGCCACTTACCTACGTTCTGGACATCTCTGGATTTCAGTATGTGTCTCTTATTTGATGTTGTTCCCGTTGGTTGTAGTTCCATTTTTGTTTATGTCATTATCCTTTATTACTTCTGGACTATACTTGATAATCATTCCTATTGCATATAGTTTTGTATTAGGTTAGGACTTTCTTAGATAAAAGGGGGAGATGTAGTGGGTAGCTGTTCTAGCTATGATCTTGAAGCACACACTCCCCCCCCCCCCCACAGAGAGGCACCAGGTGACTACTACACATGCCCATGACCTTGAAGTACATACCCTTAGGGTATGGCCACTTGGGACCCTTAAGACCTGGGATGCACTTGTGCATCACTTTCTTGGCTCCCTCATGGTTTGGATGCTGGAACTGACCAGGCAGAGCTTGGACCAGGCAGATCAGCGTGGGACATAACTAGACTTTCCTGGACCCTATGATAAATCTTTCGTGCTGTAGTGAGTTACCCCTTAATAAATTCCTTTGCTCATTAAATAGACTCCGTGGATTTCTCACTTTAAATCCATGTTATTAATAATGTAATAACCTAAAGATACCAAATGAGAGGGCAGATTTATGATGGTGCATAAAATTCTTTATTTAGAACAATAAAGTATATGTTTATATAATGTAATTTCAAATTCAAACCTGTATAAAAAGGGTCAGGACATATACCTATTTTAAAAAGTACACATACAGTATATACACATACACATCACATTTTACAACTTTTATTTAATTAAACTTCAGTCATAAACTATTTAGAATAGTGTTGACATACATTTACATTACAATATGCAAACTCCAATCTATGACTGAACTAGCAATATATCTGTGAAGCCATCTAAATGTCTGAATACTTCTCAAGTCTAGTGACTTAAAAAAACAGTGGCAGGTGGACACAATAATCACACACCAATCCCTAGACTACTGGAAAATAAGACTATAGGAATTTTGATTGGAAAATTTTATTTAGTGAAGTCTTAATACCCTAGAAATTGAGTAAATGAAAATACCATGTTTTTCTGTTTAAACAATTTTCTTTTTCTAAAAACAGTATTATAAGAAAATATTTGGAGATGGCAGTTGTGCATTTACGATGCTTAGTAAACGTTTTTAGGATCATAAATATCCACCTTAGTATGGATCACTCCAAAACACACACCTGTTATAAAAGAGGTGCCGTTAATTTTATTCTGACAAAGGCATTTTAAGACCGGCTAGTGGAAGGCAGTAACATGAGTTGTGTAATCAGATTCCATAAATAAATTTTGTTCTGAATGGTTACACTTAAAGCCAATTTCCCAGTATCATTCCAAAGATAAACCAGCTTACTTTAAAATTCGTGTCCTACTTTTCCAATTTTAAATGTAATTTATGGATTATCACTTTACAGATTGGCTCGAAAACATCTCTTGGCATCCAAGATCCTTAGTAGCACCCTACATTTTTTTTTATTCTTAGCTTTCAATAAAATGAGAATATTTACATTCATCCTCAGATACATCTCCAAACGTTACACACCATCTTGCCTCTCTTCCTGATTGAAAATGCACTACCGGTTTCCCTTCCGCAGAGGTGATCCCAAACATTTACTTAAGCAAAGGTAAAGGCCATCTCACGTGTAAATGGTTATCCAATTCACCCTACTTAAAACTGAGTTTCACTTTTACTAATGGACCCTATTTACATTAGAAACTAAAACAGAAAGGACTTCTCCCAGACCAAACGCTTATGGAGAAGCCAGAGGTGGGTATTTTGCCTAGGATTGTTTCTGCTGTTTTCTCTGCTTTGTGAATTGTGTGGCATAAGGGCTCACTCCTGAAGAGTGACCTCAGAGCTTACCCACACACAAATACAAAACTGAGATCCAGACAGGGAGGTGACATATTACATCTGTAGGTGGCAAAACAGAGCCCCCTGAAGATCTTTCTCAACAGTCATCTGACTACATCTAACTGTCAAATTTAAAAAATACATTTCTTCAAGAATGTGTATAGGATAGCTAAGATTCCATATCAGAATTAAATCACAAAATCAAAACCTACCGTAGAAACACAGTAGAAACAATCTCGATTCCACCCATGGATTTTTCTGCTCATTTATAACTTCGATTGAATTAAAGAACCAAACTATGCCACACTGTTTTTTTTTTTCTAAGCACATGAAAGTTCACTGAAATGTGTTTTATTTCTTAACTAAAAGCACAGACTTCATTGTGGATACATACTTTTACATATTTCCACATTTTCTCAATACTTTTTGTAGTGCAGGTTTATTACTGTATAGAAAAATTAATTTTTCTCTGATTCATTACAATGTGGCAGTGTGTTAAGTATGTTAAATAACAATACAAAAACCAGAATTGCTCTAGCACAACCCACAGATCACACAGATAGTATTGTTATAGGCTTGATTTCTACTGAAGAGGTCCGAAGCTTTCAATACAATTTGCACTCAGCAAATTTCTCAGATTGTTTTAATTAAAAAGCAAATTTTAAACATTACAAAAGAGAACTCTCAGGAAAAAAATGGGCCAATTGAAAGGGCAATTTTGCACATTATCTTCTCAGTTGTGAGGTTTTCATAATTTAAGAAAAATATTCAGAACACACATGGAATAAAATATGCAAAGATATGTATTTTTATCTGAAAGCAGGTACGCCATAGGCCATAGTTAATGTCCAAGCAGCTAGTATTCAAAATAATGTTCAGCATTTTCCTATCGTTCATGCATTTTATTGAACCTTAGTATGTTAAAAAAAAATTGACAGTCCATGTAACTCTCAATGAACCAACATATTTAATAGGCAGGACACAACTTCCACCTGATACCATATCGGATTTTATAACCTGTTAAATTCATTTACTCCGCACTATTGATTAAAACCATGTTTTTGAGCGTTAAAATCCAACTGCTAGCTGTGAGAACCAACATGTATTTATTGTACTCTCAAGCTCAGTGGACAGCATTGCCCTAAGCCTGAGCAAAATGAAACTGCCAGGTAAATAAATCAAGCCACAAAACTGAGAAATAGCAGCCTCAATCTATTTACACCTACACCTATGATTTGCGCTAACCTACATCTATTATTCTTCTCAAAGCAAACTCAATGCCAAACAACAAAATAGGCCCTTTCAGGAACTAACCTGATTTCTCAGTTGCAGCCTGGGATAGGTGAGGGCTTGAACAAGTAAGTGTAGTGTCTCAATGCACTTGGCTTCATCTCGTGGGAATGACAGCATTGGAGGAACCTCGGAGCTGTAGATAAGGAACTATAGAAACGATCTAACTCTTTGGCATAAAGAGGAGCAGCAGCCACGTACTGGAGTTATATTTGGACTAGCTCTGAATGTAAGCTAGGCTTTTTCATGCACTTTCAAGACAGAATAGAAGCTAGCAGTTAGGTCTCCATGCAGTTTTGCATAATTACAT